>NW_028227259.1:24897500-25070000 GCF_978045245.1 Mus caroli
AGAAGCTGGAAAGAACCCAGATGACCCTCAACAGAGGAATGGATACAGAAATTATGGTACATTTACAAAATGGATGACTACTCAGCTATTAAAAACAATGAATTTATGAAATTCTTGGGCAAATGGATGTATCTGGAGGATATCATCCTGAGTGAGGTAACCCAAACACAAAAGAAGTCACTTGATATGCACTCACTGATAAGTGGATATTAGCTCAGAAACCTAGAATTCCCAAGATACAACTTTCAAAACACAAGAAAATCAAGAAGGAAGACCAACATGTGGGTACTTCATTCCTTCCTAGAATAGGGAATAAAATATCCATGGAAGGAGTTGCAGAGACAAAGTTTGGAGTTAAGACAAAAGGATTGACCATTCAGAGACTGCCCTACCCAGACGTCCATCCCATAATCAGCCACGAAACTCAGACACCATTGCATACACCAGCAAGATTTTCCTGAAATGACCCTGATATAGCTGTCTCCTGTGAGGCTTTCCCGTGTCTGGCAAATACAGAAATGGATGCTCACAGTCATCTAAAGGATGAAATACAGGGCCCCCAATGTAGGAGCTAGAGAAAGTACCCAAGAGCTGAAGGGGTCTGCAATCTTATAGGTGGAACAACAATATGAACTAATCAGAACCCCCAGAACTTTTGTCTCTAGATGCATATGTGGCAGAAGATGGCCTAGTTGGCCATTATTGGGAAGAGAGGCCCCTTGGTCTAGCAAACTTTATATGACCCAGTACAGGGGAAAGCCAGGGCCAAGAAGTGAGAGTGTGTGGTTAGGGGAGCTGGGTTGGGGAAGGTATAGTGGATGTTTGGGATAGCATTCGAATTGTAAATGAAAAAAATATGTAATACAAAAAGAAAATAAAAAAACTATTTTCAATAGACATTAAAAATGGAAGAAATAAAAAAGAAATGATGATAAATCCAGAAAATTACGTGGGAAATGAAAAACCCTTACTCATGAGTTTACATGTTGATACATCTGCTCTGTAAACCAATGTGGGGAAATCTGAAAGAGCTAAAAGTAAATCTACATATGACTCAACATTCCACTCTTTTACCTATGGTCCAATGGAATGACATACAACTCCAGAGAAATCTGCTCAGCTATGTTCATTGGTACTGTAGTAACAATAGGTAGGGAATTTAAACCATCTAAATGTCCTTGAACTGATGAAAAGATAAGGAAAACAGGGCACATACACACAAGGCATTATTCAATTGTGAGGAAAAATGAAATCAAGAAAGTTTCAGCTAAATGCATGAACCTACAAAATATACTGAGTGATATAAACCATACACAAGAAGAACAAACTCCACATGACATTGATCATTTGTGTTTCCTATCTCCCAATCTTTAGATGTAAGTACATAACTTGGAGCAACCACAGAAGACATGAAAGAAAAGGAAGACCATATATGAAAAGAAGAAGGTCTAGAGAGAGCTATAGCCGGGTACAGGTGATATGAAGTAAAGAATGGAAAAAACAGAAGTGTAGTTGTTGAAGGAGGAGAAAGAACATTGCAGAGGAAGAGAGGGAACATCAATGGGAGGAGAGGCCCTTGGTCCTGTGAAGGCTCTATGCCCAAGTACAGGGGAATGCCAGGACCAGAAATGGGAGTGGGTTGGTTGGGGAGCAGGGGCAGCAGGGTAGGATTAGGGGGGGTTGGAGAGGAAACTAGGAAAGGGGCAACATTTGAAATGTAAATAAAGAAAATATACTTGAGAAAATATAAAAAGTATACAATGTTATATTTATCTAAAATTGCATGCACACACACACACACACAAACACACACACACAAACACACACACACAAACACACACACATAATGTATGTGTGTGTGTGTGTGTGTATATATATATATATATATACACACACATACATAATTACTTGGTGTGATAATGCTTCCCTCAGGAACCATAGACTACATAAAAAAATACATATTACAAGGCATAGAAAACCTACTTTGGGTTGATGGTTAAGGGAGCCCAAGGGACAATACAAGTAATCAACTGCTTTCACCCTGTTTTGTCTCCTAAAACTTGAAGGTAAATACCTATTGGTGAGCACACTATACAGTTTGAGAACAGGACTTAGGGGAAGTGAGATGGGTGTGTTCCAGAAGCCTTCTTCCTGAGAACCTTTAGAGAAGTTAAATAAACATCAACAAAGCAGAACACATAAATTACTCACACACACAAATACACATGCACAAACACACAAACACACAAACACTCACACACACACATATACTCACACACACACAAAGTCTTGATATAGCTGAAGGAGAAAGTTTACAGGAAGAAGAAAGTAGAAAAACAGGAAACAGAAAATCCCTTCAGTTATTTTATAAATATTAAGTTACTCTGAATTCAAGAATATTAAAGGTCGGGGAAGGACTGGAGGAGCTGAAAGGGCTTGCAAGCCCTTGGGAAGAACAACAAAATCAACCAACCAGATTCCCCCAGAGCTACCAGGGACGAAACACTAACCAAAGAAGACCCATGGTTCCAGCTGCATATGTACCAAAGGATGCCCTTATCTGACATCAATGAGAGGGGATTAATTCTTTCACACATTAACTCCTTGATTCATCTCCAGGCTGAGTCAGTTCCATTCAGTAAATACTTACACAGTCACCTGGAACAAGTACTTCCACAATATATTCTTAGATCTTCTATGGCAAAAGGGGAGCTTCAATTGTCCTTCCTAATTAGCACTAACAAAACACAGCAGTTTATAGTCAAGGACAACCGCATCTATCAAAAGCTATTTCCCAGAGTGTCTTGGAAGGTTATTATATCTGGTGTGTGGTTATCACTGATGCTGTATTGCAAGCAAAACTGAGGCACATGACTGTGGCCTTCCTGATTTATTTTATATTCTTTTGTGATTGTTTTTATTTCCTCAGCAGCTGCACTGCAATGACTGTATATTACTCAATGTTTGGCTACAGAGCCATGGATGGATGTGTGTTACAGAGTACTTTATGTTAGGAGTAGGAGAATTCATGACAGCATGGATACAGTATGGAGGTGATACGTCTTAAAGTGTGTGTACATGGGGTAAGCCACATGATCCACACACAAGAGACCATCGCCTTGTGTATCCCTAGGTGGCTATGACTTCACACATATACAGGAAAGGATAGCTGGGTCTGGGTTTAGTCAGAGAAGATGCAACTGACCCTAAAGAGACTGAGGTCTCTGGAAGTTTAGAGGTCTGGTGGGGTGGGTTTGGGGAACCTCGTGGACGGAGGAGGGACAGGGGAGGAGGTATGGGATGTGGAAGAGACAGAGGGTAGATCTGGACTTTAAAAGAAAAATCAAAAGTAAAACAAAAGCATAAAAGTTTTATTTTTTGCCGGGAGTAATGGCACACACCTTTAATCCCAGCACTCGAGAGGCAGAGGCAGGTGGATTTCTGAGTTCGAGGCCAGCCTGGTCTACAAAGTGAGTTCCAGGACAGCCAGAGCTACACAGAGAAACCCTGTCTCGAAAAACCAAAACATAACAAAATTAGTGTTATTTTTCTTGTGTTTCAGACTTGCTTTTCTTTCTAAGCAGAGTAAGTTTGTCACCTTTCTGGATAGACAGAATTAATAGGAGCTAGAAAGTTGAAAGCAAAGATGGCTATTATACCAGCATGGGTTCAGCACATCACCACATCAAGGACAGGGTGAGGGAGTGGGCTGTGGAGCCAGCTGGAGAGCCACAGCCTCATGACTGGACCCTTGAGAGTACCAGGCTCCCCTGTGCCTCATTCAGTCCTCACTCACCTCACAAGGTGAGGACTTGCTCACTCTTGCTTGTAGGGAGTAGAGCATTGATCACTTTGACCACTAGGGGGAGCAGTGATGAGGGGTCAGGACTAATTCAAAGGTGTATATGGGCAGATGGTCTGTTACCCTGCCAGCTGGGTGTGGTATCAGAGAAGGAAGAGTGGGTGACCATAATCAGACTGACATTTTCTCAGCGCCATGCTCTAAGTACAGCCTTGGGCAAGTGGGTCCATCATACTGAGCTTTGGCTTCCTTATCTGTCATTGATGATAAGAATCCAGAACTCACATTGAAGTTGTTTAAGTGAGATGCTTTGACAGCTGCCTAGCTATTGAAAAGAGATCAATATTATTGCTTATTACAGTGTAGACCCAGGGCCTTCCCTGGGAATAACAACAATAACGATTATGTTAGCAGCAATAGAAGTAAACGAAGGAATTATTATTAGATTTTTTCCCATCTTTTCTTTCAGTCAGGTCCAAGTTTAGGAGTGCAGGGGACTGGGCCTGGAGACTGCTGTAGCTGGTTGAGATTCACAGTTGCTTAGCTAGCTCCTGTGGAGAAACAGGGAAAGCCACTTTTGGCTACTTAGGTCCAAAGCATGCATAGGTAGGATAGCCTCTACTAGTCACTTGCATGGTGGTGGCTTTCTTGGGTTGAATCTTTGTCCATTGCACTGCACCTCAAGGCTTTTCTTAGGATTAAATCAGGGAGAACTTAGGGGGATTTGACCAAGAAGAGACTTTTATGAGATGTGTAGCAAATCCCAACTGTGACAGGCAGCTTTGTCATGAATACCTTCTTTATATACAGTACTGGAAATGCCCAAGTCACTTCTCCTTGCACAGTAGGCCACACAGCATGGTAATTCACTTTATGTTGCCTTCCTTTCTGGAGTTAAAATTCCATGTAAAGAAGAAAATAGATCCTATGACATCTGAACTCTTAAAATTGATCTGTGTGGATGGTTTTTTTTGTTATTTATTGTTAATATTTTTGGTTTCTGAACCTGTTTTGTTTGCAAGAGGAGTATGTATTCTACAGGACTGTGACTGTAGCTATTCTGAATTTGGGTGCAGGGAAGCATGTTTCAATATGCCATTCTTACAGTAAACTTTTTTATAACCCAAATTAAATAACTATGTACAAATTACAGAAGCTGACAGAAAAGTCTCTTACATGTACAAATATGGATAAGAGTAGACACAGCAGGGGATAATAGGTGTGTATGCAGAGTGCTTACAGAAGCTGGCCTGCCCTAGGCCACCCAATACTCTTCCAGATTTCCCCATTACTGTTGTGCTCACCTTGTCCAGCAAGAAAAGATGCAACAAGGTCAGATTCTTCTCAACAGCTTTCTTTATTTCAGGAACACCTCCATGCTACTGGGGAACTCAGGGAAACCCCTGGAGGACCGCCTATATCCACCCCAGCACTGTGGAGAGCTATGTGTCCTCCTGGGATTTGTCAGTATGTCGGACCCTTTGATGTGTAACACCCTCTCAGAGGGTTTGGCACCAGATTCGGGCTGGAACCTGTGCAATGGCTTTGTTTAAGGCACTGGTGTACTGGAGGTCCAGGGCATCTTTTGGGCGTGCGGCTGCCTACACATTACACCCTTCACTTCACCACCTACCCTGTTCTTGTGTTAAGACTCCCACTTTGCAACAAACTTATCACACAGGGATTTTACACAGTTTGGGGAGGGCTTGGATCAGGGGCAAAAAAACAGGTCATGAGGGATCTTTTTTTTTTTTTTCAAGTAGAACAGTTTGCTACTATGCTTAGAACAAAAAGAAATACATTATTGTAGCTTATAGCAAAAAAATAAACAAAAAAAACAAAAAAGAAAAACAGCAAAACATAAAAACAAAACCCAATCCATGCTAAAGTGGTTAGGGACAGGAAAGACGATCTCATTAACCTTGAGTGGCCAGCCCCATGTAGCACTATTGCCCTGTTTCCCATGGTTAGCTGCTGCCAGGCTGTTCATACTTCTAATGCCATCCACCACCTGTGGCTAGCCTCCAGTGAGCTGTCTGCCACTCACACTTCCCCTTTACCTCTTAAAATAATAACACAAAACCCTTGTAATATGCCAGACAAATTTATTAGGGGAAATCTACAACCACAAAATGCCCATGTAAACAATGCAAAACTCAACACATACAAATACAACCTGCACACTTAGATCAGGAAAATGTACCTACATTACTCTATTTCCCATTTATGAAATCCCCAGTTACTTATGGCCCCTAGAGCCCCGTAGTCCAGCACCATCTTCCTATTCCTCCTTATTTTGTCCTTCATTCCCTCTCTCTTCTCCATCTCACTTCCCCTCTCTAAAAATCTCAGCTCTGCCTTTCTTCCCCCTGCCCAATAAGAGCCTCTAGCCTTATCTGATCAATTAAGATTTCACCTGACTGCACCTGTTTTAGGGACTTTTGAGGGAACAGAGCACACAAACAGCAATATTCCTTCCACCCCTTTTTGTTCAATTTAAAGGCTCTGAACACAGAAATAGCAGTGGTAATATCAGAGCCGTGGTGTATACATGCCTGGCAGCCTAGGACACTGAGTGTGGGCAGGTCAGGCACTGTACCTACAGATCTTCTGAGATTCTCCACTCAAGTGGATTTGATCCTGTTCATCTAATACAGCATATTCACTGGAAGGGCAAAAGCCAACGGCAGGAAGTGTGTGGATGCCTCACAGGTTAGAGCATCTGCTACTCAGAAGAAGACCCACATGGTACCTAACAATCATCTCCAGGAATGGTTGTCATTCCATCTGTGCTCTGAGGGAAATGTCCCTCAGGAGGAGCCACATACAGTATTATATTCAGTAGGAAAAACACCCATTCACATAAATGTTCAACATAAGTCTAATCAGCAACAGCAAAACAAAGCAAGTTTATGGTCAAGGACAACAGCATCTATTAAAAGCTATTTCCCAGCAAGAAATGGAAGGTCATTATGTCTGCTGTGTGGTTATCACTTGACGAAGGTGAGCTTCGCGAATGCCTTAAAGAAACAGACAGACTACTGCTCTGGTGGCAAGAAGCAATGCTTTACTGATTTCTACAGCTTAAAAACACGGGTTATGACTTTGCCAATTTTCCCCAAACAATAATATTTTTACATAGTTGCACCGGGCAGACAATATTATCATTTTTGGAGTCATTTCCTCAGAAAGAGAACAAACTTCAGAAGAAGAAACAGTTATCTGCAGACCCAAAGACATTTTCCTCTCCTGGTAAATATTAACTCTTGACTAGAAACAAGGAAAAACTCTGGCTCACAGAAATCCATGTTTAGACATCCCTTTCTTTCAGGAGGGACGACCCCTGAACTTTCTCCCAGTTAATGGCTCTGACCTTTTCAGGCCAGAACCAAAGGGAAGCTATTGTTCGCCTCAATCTCTGATGCTCTGTTGCAAGTAAACTGAGGCATATGGCTCTGGCCTTCCTGATTTATTTTGTATTCCTTTCTGAATGTGTTTATATCCTCAGCAGCTCTAGAACAATTATTGTATATTCCTCAGTGTCTGGTTCACAGGATCATGAATGAATGTGTGTTACAGAGTGCTATATGTTAGGAGTATGAGAATTCATGACACCATGGATGCAGTATGGCAGTGATTACATCACCAAGTGTGTGTCCATGGGGTAAATAAAATTATTGATACACAAAAGTTCATCACCTTGTATACCCCTAGGTGGCTATGACTTTACTATATAGCCCTGGCTGTCTGGAACTTACAAAGATCCATCTCTGGATGTGAGTTCTAGGTCTACAGCAGGGGATAGAAAACCTGAATAAGGAAGATGGTCTCAAAAGTCACGACTTGCAAATCCATTTTTTGCATAAGAAATAGAATTTTTAAAAAATAGGTTTTACAATTTCAATTAATATAGAGATAAAGGCAAAAATAAACAATGAAATAAAAGAATAAGAAAATATAACTTCTAAATAACATAGCAACAACTCTAAGAACAAAAAATGAAAACTTCAAACAAAACTATAAAAAAATTATTGTTCATCTTTTTTCTGCACTTTTAGCAGCACAGACCTATAGCCTGTTACTCCTCTTGGACATTTGTTAGCAGTGCAGTCACCTCCGTTCTCTGCCAAGAGGAATTATCTGAAGAGAAAAGGGAATAACACCCTGAATCAGCCATGGCTTCCTAGTTAGGGCCTATTCCCACTCAGGACATGTGATATAAAGAGATTCATCTGAGGAAGATTCATCTGAGGAAGATTCTGGATGCTGGAGATCAGGGTCAGCAGGGGCCTCCTGGCATGACAACGCATTTTGCAAGATGGTCTCTTCTTTAGCTGTGGCCAATCCCAGCTCTCTAGCAGTTTCTGAGACCTGGGAAAGGAAGGCAGTTACTAAGACACAGGAATGGTGGGGAAAGGCATGGCAGCTGTCAGACCTTTATCTCCCACTACCTCATCTTTACTGGACAGTCAACATTAATATGCTAACTGAAATTACTGATGTGAAATCTGCAGATAGGACCCAGAATTCACTCAAACCTCCACATAGCATTCCACCTATCTGAAGACATGCATGCAAGAATGTGACATGTTATTCACTTGTCAGCCTGAGTGGACTGCAGACTAAAGCAGAGTTGAAAGGTTCACTTGCCAGTGATAATAGTGCCTCCAAAGAGGCTAATTCAGAGTCTCACAAGAGGCTAACTTCCCAGAATACTTGTGTGAAAAAAGAGCAAAGAACAGCTACATTCCATGAGGAGGGCGGCTGCTTGGAAGTATGGATTAGAAAGTTGGTGGGAGGAAGCAAAGATAGATTCTATTGTGCCAATTATCAGATAGTCATAGCCTGGCCGAATTGTTTGTCCCTTGATGTTCTTTAGTCTCCAGGTTGTTGGTCTTCTCCTGTTCTTCTGTACCACTCAGGTTCAACTCCATCAAACATTGACGAATGATGGCCCAATCAGCCAGAACTTCCTTCTTCTCCTGCTGCAATATCGCCAACTTCTTCTTTATAAGATTCTTCTCCAGCAGGAGCTGGCTGTGCAGGTTACTGGAAACACACTCTGCATGGTAAGTTCCTGCAGCCTCCTCCTCCCATTTCTACTTACAGGTCCCATTAACCTGACATGTACCCTGATTCCTGTGAAGACCTAATACAATCCACCGGAATACATCCATGACAGCTGTACAAACAGCAAATAGCCATTTCATGGAAGAAGAAATTTGTGCTGCGGTCCAAACACCAAAGGGTCCATGTTTTTCCAAAAGAAACAGGGATCTCCATCTACTCATGACAGCCCATGCATTGGGACAATACCAATTAGTAGGGTGCAACTACAATCAGGGTAGTTATTAGAACCAAAGGGAGGGCACTCTATCCTCATGTTAAACCTCACTTAGCTCTGTAAAACCCTGCCTGAGCCCCACAGGCCCAGTACAACATAATAACCTTCTGATGATCTGAATCACTTGTCTGTTTAGAGGCTCCTGAGGATGCCTGGAGAACATTGGCAGTGGTAACAGTCTCCTAGAGACCTAGGAAAACTGAGTCCAAAAATCCAAGGGACACTGATGCCTAAAAAGCATAAAGTATAGAACCAGACCTGCAGTCTCCCGACCAGAAACAAAGGAAGGCAGAAATGGCCATTTCACAAGTGTTGGCCTCCCAGACAAGTACTTACCGATAGAAATTTATCTCCTTCATGAGCTCCTGCTTGTTCTCTCGGGCCTCCATGTTCTTGTTCTCTAATTCATGTAGGAATGTCATGATCTCCTTCTCCTTTAATTTCAGTTCTTTATAGTGTCCATTTGGCCTGTGGTAGGGCCTGGCCCCAGGAAGACAGAACTCCATAAACTTAGGCTTTAAGTAACACATGAACTCAGGCTGGGTCCTGGACTACTACAGCCATGTAAACCACACACTGCTTTCTAAATGCTGGGATTTTCTTAACCTTGGGAAACTGGCTATTCTGGCCCCTGAACACCAGAAGCTAGGCATCTAGATTGAGGGTGCCCTGGCTCCCTGTGTTACTCAGTAGGTCTGAAGGGCAGACTAAGAAGTTATGTTCTCAGGGGTCTAGGCTACAGGTCTTTACCCACCAAACAGCTGTGATGGTGTTTCCCCTGTTTCCATAAAAGGGATTCTAAATCCTGGATACCTAATACTGTAGAGACAGTTATTATATATAATTCTGGAGATGAGTCCAGACATCACCACAGATTTATAATCTGCCCCCAAAATACAAAAGTACTAACACATGTGACAACATAGTCAAAGTGCAATGCTATTTAAAGTGGGAACTACCAGGCCTCAGGACCCACCTCACCTGGATACTCTTAGGTAAGTAAATCCTCAGGCCAAAACACCTACCCCTAGATTCCAAATTGTGGAGAGAAATAAAAACATACAAAACATATTCACAGGTCTGTACCTGTGCATGCACATAGACTCACAGACTTAGACCTATACACAGGATGGAGAAACAAAGAGTGAGAGAATGAAAGAGAAAGAGAGACAGAGACAAAGGGAACACAATGAGAGGTAGAGTAATGCATGCAACATTACTGCCTCAGAGTATAAGGTACACAGACAAAGTGGAACAGGCATGAACTTCAGGCATTCTAATCAAGCACTGAGAAGAAACATGTGGGACCAGGCCCCTCCAGCTGCTACCTGGAGGTTCCAACACTCAGTCACCTTCGAAACAAGTAAAAACACAACTACAAACTCCCATCACCTAGCAACCTCCTGTCAAAGGCTTTCCAAATGAACCCTAGGAAATCATCACTGCCTCTATCCCTGAGTTCTTCACTCAGACTCCAAGTTCCTCTTTTCAAGTGGAGGGAGCAGAAGAGTCTATTTCCCTTCTTGCTCCTGACAAAACTTCTGGTGTGGCCTCTCCTCTAATAAGTATTTATGGGCATGAAGTGAGACCCAATTATGTTCTGGTGGTATAGCTTCCTAGAACCCACCCCTTTAAAAGCATAAGATGAAGGAGGCATTGCAGACCCCGGAATGACACCACAGGTATGGAGCAACGTATACCTCTTGTTCATAGATCCCTCGGTCACATAGATCAGGCGATCTCTCAGCTCATTTGTCTCCTGGGTAGTGAGATGGATCTCTTTGATCAGCTCCTTCTCTTCCTTCTCAAACTGCTCCTTGCTCATGACAGGTATAGGGGATGATGTCTGTCTGTGAGCCACTGTAGGTAGATGAATATGAGAATATTTGATGTGAGAATGCAAAGAGTGTGGACTTACCAAAGAGAAGGAAAAAGGCCTGTAACCTAGTGACACCACCAAGAGATTGGTCCCAGCATGAGATTTCTTCTGAGTTGATCTCAGTTCTACCATCACTCTAGAGAGATCAGGTGATGTAAGTCGCCAGATGTATCCTCATTCCCCCTTAAACGTGCTTATGAGGACCAGAGAGATGTCTTCTTCAGGGTACAACTTGGCTTCAGAGCCCTGAGCCCTGTGGTTTCACAAGTCAGACTACAAATTCACTATCACAAGTATTTTAGATCTTGTAGATCCTCAGATATCCTACCTGTTACTCTAAGCCAAGGAATTTGTTTAATAAGTCAGGCAGGGGGAGAATATGTTCATCACAATGATCAACTTCCCCCCTGAAACACAAAACATCCCAGAAATAAAAATAGAATCCCCCTCTGGGTCTATCAACTGCTTGTTCTTTGTTTACAGTATAGAAATGGCTGCCACCCACAATTGGTGATAAAGAAAGGTAAGGTAGGAACTGTCACAAACAGGAGGTCAGAGTAGTTCTGAGAACATGACATCATGGTCTGGAGCACCATTCTCTCCCTGTGACTAAGGTCAGATAACTACAGGAGCTAAAAGAAGCCATGGACTGAAGTGCAGGTATTCCTTCCCTCAAACTGGCATAGCTTAGACCCGCTGTCACTCCTGATGGTCTCATTCTGTCCCCAAGTAACACCCACAATACCCAGTGCAAGTCAAGACTTGAAGTTCATAGCCCAACAGCTTTGACATTGCCAACTCCTGCCTTAGGGGATGGAAAAGTACTGTTCTGAAATCCTTGATGATTCAAGAATTGTGATAACCATGGAAGTTTTTTGGCTACCCAGAGTCTCCAGTTCCACATTACTAGAAAGGCCAGCTCAGGCCACCCCTACCAGGAAACTCAACATCCACTTCCCAGGACTTACTCCTCATTCGCCAAGTCCACCTCCTTCGTCCTTCATTACTCTCAGATGGAAGGCCAGCATCCTTCCTCCCCTCTCTGGTCTCTCTCCCATCCACATTGGTTCTCTGAAAAAGTCTACCAAGTCGGGCAAGCAGGGCCATCACTGCAATGTCCAGTCTCTGACTGAGAAACCTCAGTCAGCTTGTTGTAACTACAACACTGGTGACATCACAGAGGTTGCTTAGAACTCTCCAGGAGACAATAGAATGTCCAAGAAGGGACTGCTGATGTCATGGACTACATAAAGCCTTTGGTTCCCTGCTAATGTTCTCCCTGTACTGACAGGAAGCTGAGCTGATCTTTCCTGGGGCATAGCCATTGAGCACATCCTCCTTCCAAAGCCAGGGTTTGCTCTAGGCTTGATTTGCCACACCTAAGTAATTCCTATGTATCTAACTCTGTGTTTCCTTTCCAAACCCTTCTCAGAAATATATCATCCTACCTTAAATTTTCCTCAATCAGCAATAGGAGCCATTAAAACTTAGTGAGAAATCATACCAGTTTGAATATGCAGCCAAAATCTACTCCTGTCTAATCATATACAGGTGCATGAAATCTCATCCATGCTGAGCCTTCAGGGCTGGTTGCAGTGTGGGTGTGTGTTAGGGACCACACTCATGAAGCCTTGTGTTTAGCATTTGAAATTTGCCCCAAGATCCCTTAGGAGGGAGACATGCAGTCATCATGCTTCTGACAACATTCTAGAGATCTTTTGGCAAAGGAAACTGAAATATGGAGCCACCAATGTGTGACCATCAGATTGTGTGGGGGCTTTTCTCACTGCACCAATCTCACCGATCAGTATTGCTTATAGCCCTCTGTGTGCTAGACCATGAGTTTCTGTATGAAATAAATAATATATTCAACAGAGGTGCGGATGTGCAGGCAGAAAGTATAGGGTAATACTATAGACATAGGTTAGTTGACTGGGCAAGGTCCTAGCATCTTGTATTTGGGTTCATGTTTGGCCCCACAAACCACACAAAACCCAATTTCCGTCAAACATGAATGATTCATTAAATGCAGACCCTAAAGTTGATTGATCAGAACCATTGCTCAGGATTTGTGCCTGAGCCATAGCTCAAAAAATCTATCTTTGTTAACTTATAAAGACAGAAAACAAAAACCCAGAAAACAAACCAACCAACCAAACAAAAACAAATGAAAAAACAAAATTAGTTCATTTAAAGTTAGGGAAGTATCCAGTGCTCTGTTCGGATCAGGCCATTTTAGATATAACTGCATATTGACCCTTAATTTGAGGGGTCCCATGGAATGGTTTATGTACCATTGTAAGATTAACAAACCTTATACAGAACACAACAGAATATGGAAACCATGACTTTGCTGAGTCAAGTTGTTTTCTCTGTTGATGATTGGCTGTCATATGACAGCAACTATCTGAAATAGGGGGCAGACATAGAAATCAATGACTTTTGCTATACTGTGCTGTACATGCCTTAGCATTAGATTATCCAGGTCTCTCACAATGACTAGTTATGTTTCCACAGTACTTGGAGGCCCCACTTGGAAGCTCAAATATAGGAAAGTGGAAGCAGAATTATCTGAGCTCAAGGTTAACTTGGTCCACATGGGGTATTTGAGACCCTGTTTCAGAAAACAACACTGAATCACACGCTACATCAAAGGCCTCACTTACCAAGTCTTGTCTATTATAAAGAACTTACTATTCTCCCCCTTCCAGTCTTTCTTTCTGGGAAGATGGAGAAGTGAGAATGATCTTTCCATTCTAAGGACTATGTTCTCTGTTTCCCTTAGCCCACATTAGGAAAAAATGAAAGTGAGTATCATCATCTGAACAACTGATTAATATCCACTGCTGGTAGCGTGATACGGTGCTGATGACAATCTTATCTTCCTTTAGTGTTGCTGACCCAGCAGGAAGTATTAATTGCTGAGGCCAAAGCTCAGAGAATCTTTCAAGGGGCTAGACAGAAGCCATCAGAGACTCTCCACATCCTTGTCCTGAGATGAAATCCAGGAAAACAATGTGAACTTGGTGGCCAATTTAACATACATCAAACTTCTACCTCCACCTTTCTATGTTCAGTACAGGAAAGTGTGCATGCACCTCCATGCCAGATTGATCTTGATATATGTCCCAGGGCGCAGACTATTTAGAGAGTTGGTTTTAGTCAAGCAGTTGGTGCCCTCAGTAAGATGTGAAGACTATCAATAATAAGTGACCACACTGTATTTGTTTAAACATTTGTTGATAATTGAGCATATCTGAGGAATTGGACACCAGCTCTGCGTCCTGGTCTTTTTGTGCCTATACCTTGCTCAAAAGGACGGTGGGAGGTCAACTTGGGTTCCTCTGCATGGATAGAGTGAGGTGAAATCGGCACCGACCAGTATGAGACACAGTGCTGAAGCCCTTTATTTCAAGTAAAAAACACATTCTCTGTCCTCCTTGAAAGTGCTCCTGTTGAGGCCATGGACCTTGTATAAACATGCTAACATCATGCAGACATCTTTCCTAATGATACAAAGTTCTCTCTGGTAAGGCTTGCCCCCTTACCATATCTGTAGGAAATTTGTTACATGGCAGCCGTCAGTCTATTTCATGGTTTTGCCATAATATGCTTCCAAGTTGTGATGGTTTGTATACTCTTGTACCAGAGAGTGGCACCATTTGGATGGGTAGCATTGTTGGAATAGGTGTGACCTGTTTGCAGTAGGCATGTCACTGTGGTCGTGGGCTTAATACTCTCATCCTAGGTGCCTGGAAATTGGTCTTTTACTAGCAGCCTTTGGGTGAAGATGTGGAACTGTCAGCTCTGCTCGTGCCATGCCTGTGTGAATGCTGTCATGCTTGATGATAATTGACTGAGCGTCTGAACATGTAAGCCCGCCCCAATGAAATGTTTTTATAAGTCTTGCCCTAGTCATAGTGTCTGTTCCCAGCAGTAAAACCATAACTAAGTCAGATGTTGGGACAGCCATTGAGGGAGGGGGCAAGCATGTGCCTGTTTGAGTGAGTTTGCAAGCTACTCCCCCAGTGCACTACCCTTGTCCTGGCCTGCCTCTGCTTGAGCTCTTGCTAAGCTGAGGGAGCTGCCATTTGCTGAGTGAGAGGCGCTGCCCCATGGCCAGAGTTGGAGCTAGCAAGCAAGATTGAAGCAAGCAAGAGTGAGTGAGTAATCACAGCAGGGAGATGTCCCCAGAGGAAGGCTGCATGGCCATGCTGGGCATGCTCTGCTCCTGGTGGGAAGTCCCAGCCATCGCACAATTCTGCTTGTTCTTTCACAAGGCTTTATGCCTGCTCAACTTCGAGATTGAGGAGTTAGAGGCAGCTCTTCACAGAGATGAACTGGTATTTATCAGTGATCTGATTGCCTGCCTGCTTCAAGGCTGCTATTAGCGAAGAGGTATCACGTCTCAGACATTCCACAGCTACTTGGAAGATATTGTTAACTAAGGTTGTGAGCTTGAAGAAGGAAAGCCCAATCCTCTGAGAGATCCCAGTTTTCAAACCTTCCTCTGCATACATGAGTAGAGATCCTGCATCTCCTCTGTGATTACCCGCTTGTTGCACATGATGTCTTTGATCTTCTCAAGGGTCTGGATGCAGACAGTCTCTGAGTTGAACCTCTAGGTGAAGACAATTCAGGTGCACTGTACTGGTACTTCTAAGGGACACAAATGTACAAAGAAGACCTAGTACACGGAAGGTCCAATGGAGAACTCTCCTTGAGCAGGGAAAGTGAAAGGCAAAAAAAAAAAATGTCTCAAATGTTCCTGGAAAAACAGACAAAAGAAGAGGAAGGCCTGCAAAACGAACAAAAACTACAGGAGGAGATTATATCCAGTGAAAAGCAGGAAGAAAACTCCTTGACGTCTGACCTACACAAAAGAAATGGATCCGGAGGGGCAGGCCAAGGTACTTGGTGGATCCTGTGTCTAACAGAAGAATGGAGACAGGTTACTGAGAGCTTCCTGAGAGCCGACCTCTCTCCAAGAGCAGCAACTCTACAAGCTCCTTAGCAGGACTTCCTGCCTGAAATCTGCAACATGATTGCTCAGAAGGGAAAACGTACACAGGGCACAAAGCCAGAGCTGCAACACAGGTTTATATCTGTCCACCTGCCCATCCAATTCATCAAGCTAGAGGAAACTCCCATGCTCACCAAGATAGAAAAACAGAAGCACAGGTGGGAGGAGGAGGAACGACCGATCTTTCTTGCAGTGCAGAAGAAGGAGCAAGATCAGATGTTAAAGGAGGAGAGAATGCAGGAAAAGGAGGAAAAAGGTCAAGGCAGTGGAAGTCTGGGCTAAGAGGAGAAAGCTCAAGGAAGAATGAGCATGGCTATTGGCTAAAGGCAAGGAGCTACCCCCAGAACTTTCCCATTTGGATCTGAATTCTCCTATGAGGGAATGGAAGAAGACCAAGGACCTCTTTGAATTGGATGACGATTTCACAGCCATGTAAAATTCTAGATGTGGCGAAGGCTCACAAGAATTCCTGGCCCTTCTTGGAACCTGTGGATGAATCTTATGCCCCCAACTATTACCAGATTATTAAGACCCACATGGATATTTCAAGCATGGAGAAGAAATTAAATGGAGGTTCATAGTTTACCAGGGAGGAATTTGTAAATGTCACTAAGACCATGTTCAAAAATTGCCGAAAATACAATGGTGACAGTAATGAATATACCAAGATGTCTGACAATTTAGGGCAGTGTTTCCATCGGGCCCTGACAAAACACTTTCCTGGTGAAGATGGAGACACAGATGAAGAATTTTGTATCAAAGAGGATGAAAAATGCTAAAGAAGAAGGAGTCAGTCTGGTAGAAATAGTGGAAGCCATGTTTGGACTCTCTCAAGAAACACAGAAGTGTACAGCAGGAAACAGCCACCAGTAAAGAATGGGGGAAAATCATTGCCTGCAGCACACTGAGCTGCCTCCTCAGGGGACAATCAGAGCAGCAGTTCCATACAACTCCCTCCAGAGGTCGGCATATCAAATGGCCAAGGCTTTTCTTGCCCCCTGCATTGTGGTAGGGTGCCTAGTCACGCATCCCTTTTAAACCAGATGAAGCCAGCAGCACCAGGAACGTTTGGCTCTCTTCAAGGATCAGAACCCATCAACTTACATGGCTCCTCTCGAATTCCAGAGGTGCCCCCAGAGGAGCCCTTGCAACACCCAACCTTTGCTATACAGTCTCCAGTTGGAATTAGCAACCATTGGTTATCCCTGCTCAGTGCTTCAGACCTTTCCAATATGGTGTCACATGTCCCATCCTTACAGCTTGGGCAGATGAATTGTCCCAGTCAAGTTGGAAACATGTATCCACCAGCTCCATTCCAGGCAGGATTTATTCCTTCTAGGCATGGTGGGACTCCAGCCCGACCCCCAGACTTTCCTGAAAGGTCTGAAATTCCTCCTGGTCATATTTATCATTCATACAAGTATCTAAATCGAGGACACCCTGCTGTTTGGAATGGGAACCATGGTACTGTAAACCCTGGATGTTTGGGGCCAGTTGAGAAGCCCCACCTGGGTCCAGGACCCTCTCACCACCCTCATACCATTGGTCATGTGATGGATGGCTGAGTGATGAGACAACCTATCCCACCAAACCAGTGGACTAAACAGTCAAGCTTTCTACCTCATGGTGTTCCTTCCTCAGGGTATATGCAGCCACCCTGTAAGTCTGATGGACATGGTTTGCAGACACCTCCAACTCCAGCACCAAGTCCTGGATTCAGAGGGCCCTCCCAGGTGCCCCGGGGGGCACAAGTAGGGGAATCCATGATGGACAGCCCTGAAATGATTGCCATGAAGCAGCTCCCCTCCGGAGTCTTTCCCCCAGGTATGCCTTACCACCCCCCTCCAGCGCACTCCTCCCCAATAACTGGTCCCTCTCCAAAGGTAGCTCATTTGTCATCAGTACGTGTGTTAGAGCCCGAGACTGCATTGGACAACCCTGGGAGTACACAGGAGATGACTGAAACACAAGAGCCTGAGGAAGACCCAGAGCCTTTGCCTGGACATGAAGAGAAAGCAGCAAGCATTTGTTCTTCAGAGGGGGTATACCTCAAACAACTACTTCACCCTGCACCTCCCTTGCAAGCCAGCGGTACCAGGCAAAGCTCACCACAAGAAAGGGAAACAGAGGACTTCCGACTCAATAGTGATGCTTCAGACTCTGCAGACACTTCTATCACATCAAAGAACAAGAACACCTGGCCTTTGGACAATAGCTACAGCAGCCCAGCTGTGCAAGGCTGATTGAGAGACTTCTCCATAGTGGCAGAGATGGGGAATCTACCTGAAAATGAGGTCCTTGGTGAAGCATCTCCCTGTAGGTCAGAGGGGAAGGGCCTTGATGGTAGTGGTCCAGAAAAGCCAATCTGCCCCAGGGGTAAAACATTGCAAGAAGCCATGCTATGCATAGGACCGAATGCTACTACACCTCTTTGCACAGATCCCGGTTGGATGGCAGGCAAGGTGAACCAGTTTTCTCCCTTATACATGCCTGGCATAGAATACTCTAACTCAGCTACACAGTACTCTATGAGTCCAAGTTTGCAAGGCTTGGGCTCTATGATGGGAGGAAAGTCCTCAGGATCACAGCCTCAGTCCTTTCCTCCCAGGGGGTTCCAGGATAATGGTCCCCACCCTGGACTCTTTCCTAGGTACCATCCTCAGCAAGGAATGAGATATACCTACCAGCCTTCTTCTCTGCCTTCCTACCACCCCTATCAGAGGACTCCTCATTATACATGTCCACAGGGCTTTTCTGATCGGCAGAGATCTCTCCCTTCCCAGAGAAGCCCAAGTGGACCCCCAGGGAGTCACCCTCCATGCCCCCTCTTCCCAGAGAAGAATGTCCTGTCTAGTCTGCAAGGTTGTGAGACACTAAATTCTGCCTTAACTCTTCCAACTCAAATGGATGCAGTGACTGCTAAGATTATTCCTCCTGATGGACACAATTCTGGTCCAGAAGAAGAAAAGATGGATGAATCTGTGGAGAGGCCAGAGAGTCCCCCAAAATTCTAGATCTCGACAACCATGATGCAGCTCCCAAGTGGCAGAACTCACTGTCAACCAGTGTCTATCTTTATGGAACTCCACCACCATCTTTGAGTTCAGGAATGACTTTTGGTTCATCTGCTTTCCCACCCCACAGTGTGATGCTGCAGACAGGGTCTCCATACACTCCTCAGTGATCAGCCAGTCATTTTCACCCCAGGGCATACCCATCCTCTGTTCCTGCCCATCCACATCCCCACCCAGTAGCCACCCAACCCAATGGCCTCTCTTCAGAGCGTTCCCTCAACTTCTGTCACAAAGAGGGCCTAGGTCACTTTCAGGCTTCGATGATGGAGCAGACTGGCACTTGAAGCAGATTAAGAGGCACATTTCAAGAAGTACACAGACCAACGGGATTGCAAATGCATCCAGTCCAGTCACAGTCCTTATTCCAAAATACCTTGGCGCCTGTGGAGTCACCAGAACAGTTGCTGACTCGTAAAATCCCAATACTTCCTCTGGATCAGAGCTAGTCTAGGGAGGACCTAAGCCCTAAGGAAGTGGACGGCTGCTTGTGGAGACCATAAGTCAGGCCTGGCAGATTTGGAGGAATGAATGTTGTACATCTCTGTCCTGTCTTCCGTTTCCACCTCTTCACTGTGAATCAAGCCTTCCTCAGAGCTGAACAGTAAAAGCCTTAGGTGCATACTCTTTAGATAACTGGCTGGCCTGTAGCTGGGATCATCTGCACAGCTGACAAACTTACCCACAGCAATATACCTGGAGTTCTTGTTGGCTTCTCCAAATCCCAAGACTCTTGTCCAGGGAAAATCAATTTAAACTTGGGTGGAGTGTACATGTAATGCTGGAGTGGTGCCTTTAAACTTTCATGAGCAGCTAATCTCAGGTATATATTTGGTGAAGGGACTACTTTAGTATTAATGTTTTTGGAGCTGGTCCAGTTTACAGAAGTTTCATGTTGCCAAATTAAAATTATTATTTTTTTTGTGGTGACTGTATTGTATATATAGTGGGACAGTCAGGTGGGTACATGGAGGAGTTGGGAGTCCTTCCCAGATACGGCCAGCATAGTGTACTGGAAGAGTCTCTGTCTTTGTACAGTCAGTTCTCACTGAATGCCTGAGGAACTTGGAGAAGAGACCCTGAAGACTGCAGCTTATATATGACACTTAACTTGTTTCCTCTGCAGCTGGCCTTGGAGACAACATGTCCTCCTCAGCATTCATTTCACAGTTGATTGGACTGTGCTGTCATGGGGCTTTACTGGGTGTTGCAGCCATAGGACAGGCTGCTCTCACTCTGGTGGCCTAAGTTCTGGACTTGGGAAAGCATGTCCCTTCCTGCTTTTCCACCAGCTCTACCAGATAGTTGTAAGACAGGAATTTGGACTCTAGAGTGTTTTACTTATTAGAAGATAAAGTGGCTTCTTCATGGGCCTGGCAGGCCTGTGATCTAGAAGGCATCAAACAACGCTTTCTAGCACAAATCACATTTTGTGAAAGTGACTACTCAGGTTTGTTATGTATGTTAGTCTAAAGAAAAAAAATTGCACAAGTTTGAAAAAAAAGACAGAAGTTGGTACCAGGGAATGGGGCATTGCTGGGATAGGCCTGACCATGCTTTCATTTGAAAGAATGTGGATTTGGCGACTTTGGATTTGGAACACAGAGGAATGCTTTAAAAGTGGCTTAATGGGTCATCCTAGTAGGAATATGGAAGACTTTGTTGATGGGAGTAATTTGAACTTTGTTGACCTGGCCCAAGAGATTTCAAAGGAGAAGAATTTCAGAATGTGGCAGAAAGAATGTTTTGTGGTATTTTGGTGAAGAATGTGGCTACTTTTTGCCCTAGACTGAAAAGTCTGCCTGAGACTAAGGTGAAGAGCCTCAGATTAATTGCATTGACAAGGGAAGTTTCAAAAAAAGCCCAGAGGAGACTTTGTTCTCTGGTTAAGTCTTAGGAAGACAAATTTGAACAAGCATAGCAAGCTTTGAAAGGAAAAATATAAAATACATGGTTTGAGTATTAAAGGGTTAACAGGAAGTGAAATGGAGCAAAATCCTGTGTTCTATGAGATAACAGATTAAGGGAGTGGGACCTTGTGGTAAGACTCTACCCAGCTAAATTTAAATTCAGGCCTGGTGGTGCATACCTTTAATCCCAGGAGGCAGGCATATTGATCTATGCTGGTCAAAGTCCATCTACAGGGCAAGAACCAGGATAGCCAGGCTTAGGCAGGGAAGTATTTGGAAAACAAAGGCAGTGATAATGTAATATTACAAGGGTGTGATGTTCTAGTTCCTCTAAGCAGCAGAACTTGGCACCTTCAGCCATGTGGCTCTGGCTCTAGTTAGGAATGGAAGGAACTACGAGGACAATTGATGCTGGTTAGTTGGAGCTAAGAAATTAGCAATGATTAAGAAGAGACCAGCATCACTGAGGTAAAATTTGGGAATTGTTTTATGGGAGCACAAAGATGCTATGTTCTAGAGACAGTCCAGGTTGTACTTCATGTGCCTTCTTGACTTGGTAATATGGAAGTGTCACCCAGGTTGCACTGGTTTTGAAGGCATGAGGTATCATGAAGAACAGCTGAGGCTTGGCATTGTGAGAGATCATGGAACACCATTGGAGAAGGTGTAGCCTCAGCTGTAGTTGATGGCCCAGGACTGAGGGTGTCATGAAAAGGATTTGAGGCTTGGCACCATGAAGAGAGCCTATGAGAGGCTATTGGTGAAGCCTAGTTGGAGTGCAACTACCTTGTATATTGGATTTGTCAGTAACATGAGATGATCACCAAGAACAGCAGCTGTAGTGGAGTGGATCAACCTGAGCTTAGAGTGCTATTGAGGGCAGAGGTGGAGAAGTGATGCCAGCCCTTAAGAGGAGCCAAAAAGATCAAGTGGAATCCCAGACACTGCAACAAGCAGCTGTAACATTGAAATTACCTTGAAGACTCAAAGATGTTAAAGATGCCAGAGCCATGAAATACATGCTAAGGAAAGCTGCTAACAGGGAGTTGAACCAACCCAGGTTAACACAGTTTGTTGCAGTCAACAAAGATGAAAAGGGAGTGGAGATCTGAAGACCACTTTGACATGATGGAGATGCAGAGTTTGGAGTTTACCCAGCTGGTTTCCCGTCTTTCTTTGGGGAATTAAATTTAAGTGATTGGATGAATCACAAAAGAGGCCTTGAACTCTGGACTTTTACTATTGTTGAGACAGCTATGGACTATGAGGATTTTAAAAGTTGAACTAAATGCATTTTGCATTATGTAATGTTTAAGTATGGCCCCCATAGACTCATGTGTTTGAACAAATCTATGGGGGCCAGGGATTGGAAATTGATAGTTTGTATATTCTTGCACTAGGGAGTGGCACCATTTGGAGGTGTGGGCTTTTGGAATAGGTGTGACCTGGTTCAGTAAGTGTGTCACTGTCAATGTGGGCTTAATACTCTCACTTTAGGTGCCTGGAAGTCAGTCTTCCACCTGCAGCCTTTGGATGAAGATGTAGAATTCTCAGCTCTGCTTGTGCCATGCTCCCACCTTGATGATAATGGACTGAACCTCTAACCCTATAATCCAGCGCCATTGAAATGTTGTTTTTATAAGACTTGCCTTGGTCATGGTGTCTGTTCACAATAGTAAAACCCTAACTAAGTAACCAGTCATTTATGTAAAACAAAATGAAACAAAATCTTGACTCAGAGCAGGGTTATGCTGGCCATGTACCCTGTTATGTTCTGTATGTTATGAGGTTTGTTAACCTTATAAATTTCCACATCTATATGTTTCACATAAGACCTTTCAAATTTAAGATCAATATGAACTATTATGTCTAAAACGGCTTGAGTCGGGGCAGCATTTCCTGCCCTTGTGCATGAGCTCTTTGTGTTTTTTTCATGGAGCTGGCCCTAAGAAATGTCTAGCATACCGTTTTCAGCTCTTGCCCATGTTTTTCATTGGGATGTGCATTCAATAAACCTTCCCTGTTTAACTGAATTCAGTGTTTCTGTGGTTTGTTTGGTGACCCTTGGACAGAAACACTTCCATTCAGCAGGATATAGGACACTGACCCAAGGTCAAGAATGGTGTTATCTTGCCATAAATTATGACAAAATGGGGAAGGGGAATTTATCCTTTATGATAAGGATCAGGGGTGGCTTGGTGATTTTTAGGTTTCTATTTGCCATTTGAAACAGCTTTGAGAGCCCATTTCTGATGTCCTTGGAATCATATGTTCCCATAATGATGCACTCAGACATGTCTGGAAACTACCAGGACACTTGTCAGAGAGCTTGATTTCTATAAGGGAGGGAATATTGTTAATTTATACTGCAGGATATTTGGTCACATTGTAAACCCCAAGATTGCGTTAATTCCTGAAAAAAAAAAAAGAAAGAAAAAAAACTTCTTATAGTGTAGCTCAGCCCTAGCACAGACCTGTAATCCAAGAGCATTCTGTTAAGTGTACATTTTGTCCTGTGGCTCAGCCCTATCACACACATTTAATGCAAAGCAAAATAAAGTGAACACCACGTCTAGAAGTGGAGCAATTAACCAGTTGAAAGGGAATGAATATAACTATACAGAAGGATGGCCTTTTGGGGGGTGGGGGTTGCGACAGGGTTTCTCTGTATATATAGCACTGGCTGTCCTGGAATTGGTTCTGTTGACCAGGGTGGCCTCAAACTCTGAAATCTTCCTGCCTCTGCCTCCCTAGTGCAGGAATTAAAGGCATGTACCACCACTGTCTGGCCTCAGAAAGAAGGACTTTAAGTTGAAGGATATTTAAGACAGTGTGGAGAGGGATAAAGAATGCTTTCCTACTGGGAGGTCATCAGGGTAGGAAGGTTAGCTAGGTGCTTTCCCTGACTCTCTGAGCTGGCTACTGCTACTGAGTCTTCACTGGTAAAATTAAATGCCTGGCTTATGTGTGTGTTTTAAAAATGTATTTATTAATCATTCCATTGGATTATATCTCACATGATATGCCACTTTTAGTTACCCTCCACTAACCCCTCAAACTACATCTGCACTCTCAGCCTCCACTCTGTCTGGATTAGGATTCTCCTTCACC
The DNA here is from genome assembly GCF_978045245.1 of Mus caroli. Lineage (NCBI taxonomy): Eukaryota > Metazoa > Chordata > Mammalia > Rodentia > Muridae > Mus > Mus caroli. The sequence continues at coordinate 24,921,641 of NW_028227259.1, forward strand.
CACCCTCCCTTTCTTGCCCTACTGATTGAGAAACCCACTACACTGGAGCATCAAATCTCCACAGGACCAAGGGCCTTGCCTCCCATTGCTTTCAGCTAGGCCATTCTCTGCTACAATGTATCTGGAGTTATAGATCCCTGCTTATACACTCCTGGGTTAGTGGTCTAATGTCTAGGAGCACTGGGTGGTCCTGCCAGCAGATGTTGTTTTTCAGTAGGATTCCATTCCCCTCTTCACCTCCAGCTTCTCTGCATGCTCCTGCAATGCTCAGTCTAATAGTTGGCTCCAATGGTCAGTTGCTGGCCACACCTCCCAAAGAACCTTCACTCCAGGTTTCTGTCTGCAAGTACCTCTTGACCACAGGAACAGTGTCTGGTTTGGTGTCTGAAGACAGGATGGATCCCCAGGTAGAGAAGTTCTTGGACGGCCCTTCCTTCAGCCTCTGCTCTATTTCTTGTCCCTGTTAGTCCTTTTCTCAGGAACATTTCTTGGTTAAAATCTTTGAGATTGGTGGATGGCACCATTCCTTGACAGAGAGCATTGGCAGGGGTCTTGTTGGGGTTTGGGGACATGGGGGAGGCATACCTATCTATTGGAGGTGATCTCTACAGGTTCTATCTCCCTGATGTCTGAGAGCCTCAAGGGTCTATTCCCTGTTCCTCATCCTTCCACCCCCCTTTTATTTTTTTTCGATTTCCTGATTTCCTGTACCACTCTCCCATCCCTTCCAGTACCTGATACTGCCTCCCTTATTTCCTCCCCTTCCTCTCTCCCTCCAAGGTCCCCCTCTACCTCCCAGAATTTTCCTTTTTCCCCCTTAATGCAGGATAGGGTAATGCCAGGACCAAGATTGGGAATGGGTGGGTTAGGGAGCAGGGGGAAGGTGGAGGGGATAGGGGATTTTCAGAGGGGAAACAAGGAAAGGGGATAACATTTGAAATGTAAATAAAGAAAATATATAAAAAAAGAAAGAAAGAAAGAAAGAAAGAAAGAAAGAAAGAAAGAAAGAAAGAAAGAAAGAAAGAACATGAGACCAGAATCAACTGACAAGGACACATGGGGAATCACAGAGTGCAGAAGCCCAGTTCGGGTCTGATCTAGGACCTATGTATTTATGTTATGGTTGTATCGCCTGGCATTCTTGCAAGATTGCTAACAGTGGGAGCAAGGCTCTCTCTGAATGTTTTGCTTCCCTTTTGGACCCCTTTCCTCCACTGTCCTGCCATGTCTTGTCCAAGCCTTGATATGATAACATGTGCTGAGTTTTATTGCCTCCTGTTATGCTGTATTTGGTTGATGTTCCTGGGAGGCCTGTGTTTTTCTGAGAGTAGGGGAAGGAGGGTAGATCTCCGGAAAGGGGAGGTGGAGTGGAGAGGGTTGGGGGAAGGAAAGGAACAGAATATACTATACGAATGAAAAATAAACAAGTTGCCCTTCTTTTAAAATTCATTGAGGGAACACCCAATGTCATTCTCTAGACACACCCACACCCACACACACACACACCCCCCCACACACACACAGAAGTGAAAACCACAAAAAGTCAATGGTATAGTTTTTCTTTTTTTTAATATTATTTTTTTTTCATTTATTTTTTTATTTTTTTATTTTTATTAGATATTTTCTTTATTTACATTTCAAATGCTATCCAGAAAGTTCCCTGTACCCTCCCTCCCGCATGCTCCCCTACTCACCTACTCCCACTTCTTGGCCCTGGTGTTCCCCTGTACTGGGGCATACTTTGCAAGACCAAGGAGCCTCTACTCCCAATGATGGCCAACCAGGCCATCTTCCGCAACCTATACACCTAGCAACATGACCTCAGGGGTACTGGTAAGTTCATATTGTTGTTCAACCTACCAGGTTGCAGAACCCTTCAGCTCTTGGGTACTTTCTCTAGCTCCTCCAATGGGGGCCCTGTGTTTCATCCAAGAGATGACTGTGAGCATCCACTTCTGTATTTGCCAGCCACTGACATAACCTCACATAAGTCAACTAAGGACCTATATCAGGGTCCTTTCAGCGAAATCTTGCTGGCTTATGCAATAGTGTCCGGGTTTGGTGGCAGATTATGGGATGGATCCTGGCTGGGGTAGTCTCTGGATGGTCCATCATTTTGTCTTGGCTCCAAACTTTTTCTTTGTAATTTCTTCCATTGGTACTTTGTTCCCTATTCTAAAGAGGAATGAAGTATCAACATGTTGGTCTTCCTTCTTGATTTTCTTGTGTTTGGCAAATTGTATCTTGGGTAATCGAAGTTTCTGGACAAATATCCACTTATCAGTGAGGGAATATCAAGTGATTTCTTTTGTGATTGGGTTGCCTCACTCAGGATGATATCTCCAAGATACATCCATTTGACCAAGAATTTCATAAATTCATTGTTTTTAATAGCTGAGTAGTAATCCATTGTGTAAATGTACCACATTTTCTGTATCCATCCCTCTGTTGAAGGACATCTGGATTCTTTCCAGCTTTTGGCTATTATAAATAAGGCTGCTGTGAACATGGTGGAGCATGTGTCCTTATTACCACTTAGAATATCTTTTTGGTATATGCCCAGGAGAGATATTGCTGGATCCTCAGCTAGTACTATGTCCAATTTTCTGAGGAACTGCGAGACTGATTTCCAGAGTGGTTGTACCAGTCCCAATCTCACCAGCAATGGAGGAGTCTTCTTCTTTCTCCACATCCTTGCCAGCATCTGCTGTCACTTGAATTTTTGATCTTAGCCATTCTGACTGGTGTGAGGTGGAATCTCAGGGTTGTTTTGATTTGCATTTCCCTGATCAGTAAGGATGTTGAACATTTTTTCATGTACTTCTCAGCCTCTCAGCCTCATGTACTTCCTCAGTTGAGAATTCTTTGTTTAGCTCTGTACACTGTATATTAATAGGGTTATTTGAATTTTTGGAGTCCAACATCTTGAGCTCTTTGTATATATTGAATATTAGTCCCATATCAGGTTTAGGATTGGTAAAAATCCTTTCCCAATCTGTTGGTGGCCTTTTTGTGTTACTGACAGTGTCTTTTGCCTTACAGAAGCTTTGCAATTTTAAGAGGTCCCATTTGTCAATTCTTAATCTTACATCACAAGCCATTGCTATCCTATTCAGGAAATTTTCTCCTTTGCCCATAACTTCTAGGCTTTCCCCCACTTTCTCCTCTATAAATTTCAGTGTCTCTGGTTTTATTTGGAGTTCTTTGATCAATGCACACTTGAACTTTGTACAAGGATATAAGAATGGATCAATTCACATTATCTGCATGATAACCACCAGTTGTGCCAGCAATATTTGTTGAAAATGCTGTCTTTTTTTCCACTGGATGGTTTTAGCTCCCTTGTCAAAGATCAAGTGACCATAGGTGTATGTGATCATTTCTGGGTCTTCAATTTTATTCCATTGATCTACTTGTCTGTGGCTGTACCAATATCATGGAGTTTTTTTTTTTTTTTTATCACAATTGCTCTGTAGTACAGCCTATGATCAGGCAAGGTGATTCCCCCAGAGGTTCTTTTATTGTTGAGAATAGTGTTTGCTATCCTAGGATTTTTGTTTTTCCAAATGTATTTGTAAATTGCCCTTTCTAACTCAGTGAAGAATTGAGTTGGAATTTTGATGGGGATTTCATTGAATCTGTAGATTGCTTTTGGCTAGATAGCCATTTTGGCTATATTAATCCTGCCAATCCACGAACATGTGAGATCTTTCCATCATCTGAGATCTTCTTCAGTTTCTTTCTTCAGAGACTTGAAGTTCTTGTCATACAGATCTTTCACTTCCTTAGAGTCACACCGAGGTATTTCATATTATTTGTGACTATTGTGAAGGGTGTTGTTTCCCTATTTTCTTTCTCAGCCCATTTATCTTTTTGTAGAGAAAGGTCATTGACTTGTTTAAGTTAATTTTATATCCAGGTACTGCACTGAAGCTGTTTATCAGGTTTAGGAATCTTCTGGTGGAATTTTTTAGGGTTACATATATATATGCTAACATATCATCTGCAAATAGTGATATTTTGACTTCTCCATTTCCAATTTGCATTCCCTTGATCTCCTTATGTTGTGGAATTGCTTTGCTGAGGACTTCAAGTACTATATTGAATAGGTAGGGAGAAAGTGGGCAGCCTTGTCTAGTTCCTGATTTTAGTGGGATTGCTTCCAGTTTCTCTCCATTTAGTTTGATATTGGATAATGGTTTGCTGTAGATTGCTTTTGTTATGTTTAGGTATGGGCCTTGGGTTCCTCATCTTTCCAAGACCTTTACCATGAAGGGGAGTTGGATTATGTTAAATGGTTCCTCAGCATCTAACAAAATGATCATGTGGATTTTGTCTTTGAGTGTGTTTATATAGTGGATTACTTTGATGGATTTCTATATATTAAACCATCCCTGCATCCCTGGGATGAAGCCTACTTGGTCATGATGGATGATTGTTTTGATGTGTTCTTGGATACGGTTTGGGAGGATTTTATTCAGTAATTTTACATCAATATTCATAAGAGATATTGATCTGAAGTTCTGTTTCTTTGTTTGATTTTTGTGTGGTTTAGATATCAGAGTAATTGTGGCTTCATAGAATGAATTGGGTAGAGTACCTTCTGTTTCTATTTTGGGGAATAATTTGAGGAGAGTTGGAATTAGGTCTTCTTTGAAGTTCTGGTAGAACTCTGCATTAAACCCATCTGGTCCTGGGCTCTTTTTGGTTGGGAGAATCTTAATGACTGCTTCTGTTTCTTTAGGGGAAATCGGACTGTTTAGTTCATTAATCTGATCCTGATTTAGCATTGGTACCTGGTTTCTCTCTAGGAATTTGTCCATTTTATCCAGGTTTGCCAGTTTTGTTTAGTATAGACTTTTCTAGGATCTGATGATGTTTTGGATTTCCTTAGGATCTGTTGTCATGTCTCCTTTTTCATTCTGATTCTGTTAATTAGGATATTGCCCCTGTGCCCTCTATTTAGTCTGGCTAAGGGTTTATCTATCTTGTTGATTTTCTCAAATATCCAGCTCCTGGTTTGGTTGATTCTTTGAATAGTTCTTTTTGTTTCCACTTTGTTTATTTCAGCCGTGCATTTGATTATTTTCTGCTGTCCACTCCTCTTGGGTGACTTTGCTTTCTTTAGTTCTAGAGCTTCTAGTTGTGCTGTCAGGCTGCTAGTGTATGCTCTCTCTGGTTTCTTTTTGAAGGGACTCAGGGCTTTGTGTTTTCTTCTGAGGAATGCCTTCATTGTGTCCCATAAGTTTCAGTATTTTGTTTTAGTATTTTCATTAAACTCTGAAAGTCTTTAATTCTTTCTTTTTTTCTTCATTGACCAATGTATAATTGAGTTTAGTAATGTTCATCTTCTACTTGAATCTTGGTTTTCTATTATTTATTCTGTTATTGAAGAACAGCCTTAATTGGTCGCTATCTGAAATAATGCATAGGAAAATTTCAATATTTTAGTAGCTGTTGATGCCTGTTTTGTGACCAATTATATGGTCAATTTTTGAGAAGGTACAATGAAGTGCTGAGAAGAAAGTATATCCTTTTGTTTTAGGATAAAATGTTCTGAGATATCAGTTAAATCCATTTGTTTCATAACTTCTCTTAGTGTCTGTGTGTTTCTGTTGAGATTCTGTTTCCAGGATCTGTCCATTGATGAGACTGGGGTGTTGAAGTCTCTCACCATTATTGTGTGAGGTGCAATATGTGCTTTGAGCTTTCCTAGAGTTTCCTTAATAAATGTGGCTGCCATTGGATTTGGAGCATATATATTCAATATTGAGAGTTCATCTTGGAAGATTTTACCTTTTTTTCCTCACCAATTGTGATTCTTTTAATACAAACTGCTACAACAAATATGTAAAGATATGGCAGATTATGCATTTGTTCAAAGCAATTTGATTTAAGCATAAGACAGATTCAAATGGACTAAGGTTGTGCAAAGAATCCAAGGACTTGCCTACTGGCTTCAAGGAAGCCTTTGCTCTAAAGAGAATCCATAGCTGCAAAGGAGACAGGGCACAGTCTGTTGTAAAACGTTAACTGTTGTAAAACCAGGATAATAGTCTTAAATTACGATTATTCTTGCAGCACTGTGTAGTATGTATTCTGTTGACCTCTTTATTTCATAACATAACTTTCCTTTAATTCCATTTTATGGTGGTTGTGTTCAGTTTTCTTTTAAAAATTGCTTTAAATTTATATTAAATTTTGTACATGTTCACAAATTATTGCATAAACAGCACAATCTTCAAAACAGTGTTTGCAAACACATGTCCAATTTAGGAAAAAAAATTCACGTTTCCTCTCTGGCCCTTTCCTTCTTTTTTATTTGTTTTGGAGATTCTCGGTTGGTTTCAAACTTGGTCTGTGAGGGAGGCACACTGTTTTGCTCAGCATTTGACTTGGGCTTGTCTGTGTCTTGTAACATCAGTGGCACTTGGGAAGAGCTCTTTTCAGAGTCACCTTTTAATAAGGTAATAGATGGCTCCACAGAGGTAGCAGGAGCAAGAGCCTGATAGGCTGGCTATTTTTGATGAGTACTTCAAGTGGATCACTAGTGCTCATTGTCTTCAGGGAACAAGCCAAATTATGCACAAGAGACTATCTTCTTGTATACCCATTGGTGACACTGACTTTACTCTATAGCCCAGGCTATTGGGCACTTACGGAGATCGATTTCCTGCTGTGGGTTCTAGGTTTACAAGAGGGGGCAGAAAATCTGAATCAGGAAGATGGTCTTAAGATTCAAGAGTTGTAAATCAATTTTTATTTATAAGAAATACAATGTTTAAAAAACAGGCTTTAAAAGTATAGTTAATATAAAGAGATAAAAGCAAAATACAAACATGAAAACCAATAATAAGAACATATAACATCCCCCAAACCTAAAAAAGAATAAAACCCAAAACTTCAACCAAAACTCTAACAGAAAATTATTGTACATCAGCATCCTCTCACTGCATATTAAGTAGTACAGTCCTACAGCCTGAATCTCCCCTTGGACTCCTGTTGGCAGGGCAGTCACCTCAGTCCTCTCTCAAGGGGGGGGGTGCCAGAACAAGAAAGGAAACAACACCCTGAATCATCTGGCTCACTGGCTTCCTCCAATTCACACTGGAGAAATGAACTGTGTGGAAGAAGATTCATCCAAGAAAGATTATGGATGTTGGGGATGGAGTTCAGCAGGGGGCTCCTGAGGTGTAAGAGGCTCTCTTCCTGGGCTGTGGAAATTTCATCTCTTGCTGGAGTCTCTGAGACCTAGGAGAGGAAGGCAGTTATTAAGACACAGGGTTGTGTCTCCTACGAGGTTAAGCCAGTGCATGGCAAATACAGAAGTGGATGCTCACAGTCATCTATAAGATGAAACACAGGGCCCCCAATGGAGAAGCTAGAGAAAGAACGCAAGGAGTTGAGGAGTCTTCAACTCTAGGTGGAACAACAATATCAACTAACCAGTACCCCCAGAGTTCATATCTCTAGCTGCATATGTAGCAGAAGATGACCTCAGCCATCTTCTGATGGCAGGGCAAAATGTCAGTCATCACTGAGAAAAGAGGCCCCTTGGTATTGCAAACTTTATATGCCCCAGTACAGAGGAATGCCAGGGCCAAGAACTGGGAGTGGGTGGGTAGAAGAGCAGGGCAGAGGGAGGGTATATGGACTTTTGGGATAGCATTTGAAATGTATATAAGAAAACATCTAATAATAATTAAAAAAAAAACATGCTTGGTGGAGACCTAAGTGTCAGCTGTCAGATTGCTGTCTCCCACCACCTCAACAGGACAGTTAACACTGATCTATTAACTGAAACCATTGCTGCTATATACAAGCAGGGCAAAATGTCATACAACACTCACAAACACATGGGCTGACAAGCTGCCACTCAGACTTCTATCTGTGGAAACCAAGAATTGGGCAATGGGAAGAGACCTCATTGGATTAAAAGAAGAAAAGAGAAGCCCACATGCCCACCAGATTAATGACAATGAGAAGCATTCATTGTTATTTGCATTTTGATTTTAACCCTACAAGGTTCTTCCCACGTCAAGTCACATGACCCTTGCATGACCTCTGTCCCAGGACCCAGAAGCAGCTCAGAGGTCTGCATAGCATCCCATGTATCATGTACACTTGCATGAATGTGGCATGTTATTCATCTGTCCCCATTACTAGACTTCAGATTAAAGCAAAGTAGCAAGGTCCACTTGCCAATGATTTAGTTTCTCAGAAGAGGCTAACTTCCCAGAATATGTGTGTATAAAAAGAGAAATGAACATCTGCATTCCATGAGGTGGGTGGCTGGTTGGGAGTGTGGATTAGAAAGGTGGTAGGGGAAAGCAAAGTGATTCCAATGGGGCAAATGTTGACAGACAGTATTAGCCTGACTGAGCTGCTTGTCCCTACCTGAAGTTGTTGGGTCTCAAGGTTGCTGATGTGCTCCTTTTTGTCTTTTCCATTCAGGTCCAAGTCAACCAAATATTTCTGAATGAGAGCCCAATCAATCACAATTTCCTTCATCTCCCAACCAGTGTGAAGGACATCTTAATAAGATTCTTCTCCAACATGAGCCGGCTATGTAGGTTTCTGGAAACACTCTCTGCATAGTAAGATACTGCAACTCCATCTTCTCATTTTTATGTACAGGCTCATTAAACCAACCAGGACCCTGCTTCCCATGAAGACCTAATACAGTCCATCTCAATAAATCCATGACAGCTGCACAAACTGCAAACAGCCATTTCAACGAAGAAGAAATTATTACTGCAGCCCAAACACCAAAAAGGGCTCATGTCTCTCCAAAAGAAAGAGGAATCTCCATCTATCCATTACTGCCCAATGCACTAGGGCAACATCAACTAGTAGGGTGCAAATACCATCAGGGTCAATCAGTAGAACCAAAGGGAGGGCATTCTATCGTTGTATTATATCATACTCAGCTCTCTAAACCACTGCCTGATAACCAGGCTCTCAGTACTGCATAATAACCATGCACAATCACTCTTCTGTTGAGTGGCTTCTAAGGATGCCTGGAAAATGCTGGGAGGGGTAACAGTCTCTTACAGATTTATGAAAACTGAGTTTATCATTCCAAGGCACACTGATGGCTAAAAGTAGAAGGGGTAGAACCAGAACTGCAGACTCTCCATTCCAGAAACCTAGGAAGGCAGAAATTGCCATTCCACTATTGATTGTCTTGCTAACTGGTACTTACTTATAGAAGTTTATCTCCTGCTTGGACTCCTGGATGTTCTCTCAGGCCTCAATTTTCTCCATCTCTAAGTTGTTCACAGAGAACATAACCTGGTTCTTCTTTAATGTCAGTTGTTCATAGAAAGCATTTAGCCTCTGGAAGGGCCTAGTCTTAGGAAGACAGAACTCCATGAACATGGGCTTGTAGGAACACATTACTCAGGCTGAGTCATGGACTACCCCAGCCATGGAAAGCACATTCTGGATTCTATATACTTGGATGATATTCAGCTTTGAAAATTTGTTATCCTAGTCAAGGACAGCAGAAGCTAAGCATCAAGATGGAGGGTTCCCTGGCTCTCTGTGTTCACTCAGTTGGCCTGGAGGGTGCAGTCTAATCATTTATGTTCTCAAGAGCCTAGGCCACAGGTCTTTGCCCACCAGAAACCTGTGATTACATTTCTTCCTGTTTTCCCAACTGGGGTTGTAAATCCTGAATAGCTTATACCATAGAGACAGACCTTACACATAATGCTGGAGATGTGATCAGACATCACCACAGCTTTTAATCTGCTCAAGGGATACAAGTGTGTGGACAACTGTGACCACATAGGCAAAGAACAGTTTTGAATAAAGTGGCAGCTCCCAGAATTCAGCACTGAATTCACCTTGAAATTGTTATGAAGATAAATCCTCAAACCAAAACACAGTCTCCTAGGTTCCCAAGTGTGGAGGAAAAATTAAGATACAAAAACTCATGCACATGTAGGTACATGTGCACACACATAATCACAGACTTGAACAAACACACACACAAGGAGGAGAAAAGAAAACAGTCAGTGAATAAGAGACAGAGACAGAGAGCACAATGAGATACAAAATAAATGTATGCAACATTACTGCCTCAGCGTATAAGGCACACGGACAAAGAGGAATGGGAATGAGCCTCAGGCCTTCTAGATATGCACTGAGAAGTAAAAGGTCGACCAGGTCCCTCTAGATACTATGAGGAGCTTCCAGCACTCAGTCACCTGCCAGGCAAGTACAAACACTCACCATAAACTCACATCACCTAGAACCTCACAAAGCCACATCCTGTCAAGTGCTTTCCAAATGCATGCTGGGAACTCACTCTCCACTGCCTCTATCCCTGAATTCTTCACTCAGAATACAAGTCCTTCTTCTCTACTGGAGGAAGCAGAAGAGTCCATTTCTCATCTCCCTCCTGACCAAGCTTCAGGTTCTGCCTCTCCACTATGAAGCATTCACGGATATGAAGTTGGGCATAGGGACGATCTGGTGGTACAGCTTCATAGAACCCACCTCCTTCAAAGGATAAGATGAGGCTGACATTGCACACCCCAGATTGGTAACACAGGGTTTGGAGCAATGCATACCTCTTGTTCATGGATCCCTCTGTGAGGGAGATCAGGCTATCTCTCTGCTCATTTCTCATCTGGGTAATGAGCTACAGCTCTGCAGTCTGACTCTCCTCTTCCTTTTTGAACTCTTTCTTGCTTAGGACAGGTGCAGTGGATGATGTCTGTCTTCAAGCCCCTGTAGGTAAAAGAACACAAGAATGCTTTCATGTGAGAATGCAAAGAGTGTTGACAGACTACCCAGAAAGAGAACATGCCTGGAAACTAGGGACAGCAGAAAGACTTTAGTCTGGACTTGAGATGTCTCCACAGAGGGTCTCTGTTCTACCATCACTCTAGAGAGACCAGCAGTTGTAGGCAGCCAGGAGATTCCTTTGTAGGCCAAAACATGCTCATCATGACCACAGAAATTGCTTCTCCAAGATTAGTATCAACTGCACTGGGTGCGACTTGGCTTCAGAGCCCTGAGTCCCATGCTTTAACAACTCAGATGATATATTCACTATTTACAAGTACTTGAGTGCTTGGAGATGCTGAGATCTCCTACCCTGTTACTCTAGGCCCAGGGCTTTGACTTAAAGAGTGACAAAAGTGGAGAACATTGTCATCACACTATCGATTCCCCCTACAGAAACACCAAACACCGAAGCAGTAACAATAGGATCCCATCTCTGACTGTGCATATCCACTCTGAGAGGGCTATGGTTACAGTACAGAGATGCTTGCCACCCACAACTGGTGATAAACTGTTGTGAACTGTCAGTGACAGGAGATGAGAGGAAGTCTGAGAACATAAGGTCATGTCCTGAAGCACAGTTCTCTCCCTGGTACTACTGTCAGATAGCCACTGAAGCGAAAAGAATTATGGGAGAGAAGTGCAGTGATTCCCTTCCCTAAAATGGTGCAGGTTAGACCCTCTATGACTCCTGATGGTCACTGAAAGTAAACACTTGGAGTTATTCTCATGATAACAGCTTTGGCCTCTTCAACTCCTGCCTTAGGGGATAGAGAAAGTAATGTTCTAAAATCATTGATCTTCAAGAATTGTGATGATCATGGAAATTCTGTGGCTACCCAGAGGCTCCAGTTCCTGTGCCCCATTACTAGAAAGACCAGCTCAGTCCAGCTCTGCCAAGAATCTCAACATCCACTTCCCAGGACTTACTCTACATTTTCAAGACCACCTCATTTGTCCTTCATTATGATCAGATGGAAGGCCAACATCCTCCCCCCCCCCCAGTCACTCTCAAATCCAAATTGGCTCTACAAAACAGTTTCTAATTGGGCACACATGTCCATCAACGTAGAGTCTAAATGCAAACGGAGAAAGGTGAGCTTGTTGTTTCTATTTTGATTATTGATATTGATCACAGGGAATGCCAAAAGCTCTCCAGGAGACAATAGAATGTCCAAGAAGGGATTGCTTATGTCTTGGACTACAACTTCTGACTTTTTGCTAATGTTCTCCCTGTAAGTACAGGAAGGTGAGCTGTGCTTTCCTAGGGCATACCCATTGAGCACATCCTCCATCCAAAGCTAGGGTTTGTTCTAGGCTTGATTGGCAATACCTAGGTCATTCCTATGTGTCTGAGTTTTTCTTTTCCAAACTCTTCTCAGAAATGTGTCATCCTACCTTAATTTTTCCTCAATCAGCAATTTGAGTCATTAAAAGTACTCAGACTTCACACCAGCTTGACTATGCATCCAAAAATGTCTCCTGTCTCATCTTTTAAAGGTGCATGAAACCACATCCAGGCAGAGACTTCAAGGCAGGTTGCAGTGTGGGTGTGTGGTAGGGTGTACACTCATGAAGCCTTGTGCTTAGCATTTGATAGTTACCCTAAGTTGCCTTAGGAGATCAATATGCAGCCATCATAGTGCTGGCAACAATCAGGAGATCTGTTGGCAGAAAAAACTGAAATATTGGATCCACCAAAGAAATGGCCCTGAGGCTGAGTGTGGGCTCTCCACTCTCCACTGAAGTCAACAATCAGGATTGCTTACAGCCCTCTGTGAGCTATACCATGAGATTCTGTCTGAAAAAAAATTATCACAGATGGAGAATACAGGCAGAAATTATAGGAAAATACAACTGACATACATCAGTTGACAGAGCAAAGGCCTAACATCTTGTGTATGGTTTCATGATTGGTCCCACAAACCACACAAACACCTATTTCAGTTAAACAGGGATGGTGTATGAATGCAGACCCTAAAACTGATCGATCAGAACCATAACTCAGGTTTTCGGTATTGAGCCATGGCCCCAACCACTGTCTTTGTTTACTTATAAAGAAAAAAAAAAACTAAAAAACCATTGGGAGCAGATATGAACTGGCCAGTTCTGATCAGGCCATTGTAGGTATAAGAGTTCATAGTGACTCTGAAATTAATGGGTCCTAATAAGCTTTGTGGCACACTGTAAGATTAACAAATGTCATTCAGAACATAACAGCATGTGATCACCATGACCCTGCTCTGTGTCAAGCTATTTTTTTGTGTCAGTGATTGGCAGGCATATGACAACAACAATCTGAAATAGGGTCTGGACATAAAACAAAATGTTTGTAGCTATAGTGACAGGTGACCCCTGGACACCAACACTTCCATTCAGAAGCAAACGGGACAATGAACAAAGGTCAGGAAATGGTGACATCTTGCAGTAAATTTTGTGACAAGAGCGGTGAGAAACTTATCTTTTAAGGTGAGGATCAGGTGTCTCCTTGGTGCATTTTAGGTCTCTGATGGCCATGTGCAACAGGTTCAAGAGCCCAGTTCTGATGCCCTTGGGATCCTTGTGGTCCATGGTGATGCACTCAGACATGCCTGGAAACTTCCAGAGCACTTGTCAGGGGGCTTGATTTCTATAAGGGAGGGAACATTGCTGACATCTGTTGCAGGCTTTTTTTTTTTTTTATTGCATTGCAAACCTCAAGATTGTGCTATTTGCTAAAATAGACAAGAACAAAAAATCAAAAAAACCCAAAACTTTCTATTGTGAGGTCAGCCCTGGCTCAGACCTTCAACCCAAGAGCTTTTATTTTATTACACTTTCTTGTCTGTGGCTCAGCCCTTGCACATGCCTTTACTGCAAAGCAAAAGAATGTCAATTCCAGGTCAAGTGGCAAAATGATTAACCAGTTGAAAGGGAATGAATATAACTAAACCAAAGGAAGGTTCCTATGTTGAAGGATATTTAAGACAGTGTGGAGAGGGAGAAAGAATGGTTTCCTTCTTAGAGATTAGCAGAGTAGGAAGGTCAGCTGAGTGCTTTCCCCGACTCTCTAAACTGGCATGTTTTCACCCCAGCATCTGTGTTTGTTCTTTATTCTTTAAATTAAATGGATTGCATATATGTATTTTTAAATTTTATGTATTAATCATTCCATTAGATTACATTCCAAATGAAATACAACATTCTGGCTACCCTTCCCCCAACCTTTCAAGCGCCATCTGCCCTGTTCCCTTCCACATTGCCTGTATGAGGGTGCACCCCCAACTTTGCATACTCTTCTGCCCTACTGTTTCAGCATACTACTACACTGGGACATCAAACCTCTACAAGATCAAGAGCCCCCCTCCCTTTGTTGTCAAGCAAGGCCATTCTCTGTTACAATGTATCTGAAGCTATAGTTTTTTCCCAGTACACTTCTTGGTTTGTGGGCTAGACTTGGGGAGTCCTGGGTCGACTTGGCAGCAGATGTGGTTCTTTCAATGGAGTTGCAATCCCCCTTCTGCTACTCCAAGCTCCCCTACCAGATTCCCTGAGCTCAGTCTAATGGCTGGCTCCAAAGGTCAGTTGCTGGCCACACCTCACAAAGAACCATCACAGGAGGTTACTGTCAGCAAATGCCTCTTGACCATAGCAAGAGTGTTTGGTTTAGTGTCTGCAGACATTGTGGATTTCCAGGTAGGGCAGTCCCTGGATGGCCATTCCTTCAATCTCTGCTCCATTTGTCCTCCCTATTCTTCCTTTTGACAGGAATATTTCTGGATTAGAAAATTTGAGATCGGTGGGTCACCCTGTCCTGCAACGCAAGGCCATGCCTAACCTCTGGATATGGTCTCTACAGGTTCTACCTCCCCTTTTTTGGACATTTCAGCTATATTTTTACCTAAACCATAGAAGAAAAATTTCCTATTCTAGAGAAAGTAATACTTGCAAAATTAGAAGAATCAGTCCGAAGATCAGTTTATTAATACCGAAAAGAGAGTCTCCTGGACATATAACAATCAAAACACTAAGTACACAAAACTGTAAAAGAATATTAGAAACTGCAAGGGAACGTGGTGGAGGAACATAAAAAGACAGGCCTATCAGAAATCAATAACACAGTGAGGTTATGGAACAGGAACACTCTTCCGTTGCTGGTGGGAGTGCAAACCTGTACAGCCATTATTAGAATCAATATGGTAGTTCCTCAGAAAGTTGAGAATCAATCTACCTCCAGGTCCAACTTGGGTCTATACCCTAAGGATGCTTAATTTTACCATAAGGACATGCTCAACTATGTTTATTTTTGCTCTATTTATATTAACCAGAAACTGCAAATAGCCTATGTGTCCTTCAACAGAAGAAGGAATAAAGAAACTGTGGTACATTTACACAAAGGAGTATTACTCAGCTGTTAAAAAATGACATCATGTGTAGAATTCATTAGACCTGATAGGTTTTTCTGTGACTGTTGCACTGGAACACTGTCCAATCCTTGTACATTAGTAGGTGAGCCTACACAGGATACAGATAACATTATATGACTCTGCTCCACCTGTAGCGTCTAACATGTTGCAGCACAATTGAATTCCTTCCCTAAAGAAAAAGTCCTCTCCCCGCCCGCCTGCCCGCCAGCGGTGCCCCTTATCCTCTCCCATTGTCTCCGTGGCGCTTGCCACAGCGCATGCAGACAGCCAGCAAGAAGGTGCGATTGGCAGCACAGCCTGCAGCCTCCCTACAGCCAGCGAGCCAGTGCGCGTGCGCGGTAGCGGCCTCCGGGGCGACCGGGAAGGGGACAGGCGGGCGAGAGAGCAAGTGAGCGAGTGAGCAGGCGGTGTGGGCATGGGAGGCGAGGCTGAGTCGCAAGCGACATGGGGGGATCGAGAGCAGCTGCTGCCTCGGGCGCGACTGGTGGAGCAGGCGGAGCGCTAAGATGATATGGCCTCCACCATGAAGGCGATAGGGTTTCATGCATCTCAGGCTGGCCTCAAACACATTAAATAGATGAGGCTGGCCTTGAACTCCGATGCTGCTGCCTTAACTGTCAAATGCTGGGCTCACTGGTGCTCACCACCATGCCTAGCTTCCCTCGGGGTGAATGTGGGCTTGCTTTCAGGCAATTGAAAGGCAGGTGACAGAGCTGAATGAACCGCTATCTAATGAAGATAGAAATCTCCTCTCTGTGGCCTACAAGAATGTAGTTGGTGCCAGGCGATCTTCTTGGAGGGTTATTAGTAGCATTGAGCAGAAAACCATGGCAGATGGGAACGAGAAGAAGGTGGAGAAAGTTAAAGCCTACCGGGAGAAGATTGAAAAGGAGCTGGAAACAGTTTGTAATGATGTCTTGGCTCTGCTTGACAAGTTCCTTATCAAGAACTGCAATGATTTTCAGTATGAGAGCAAGGTGTTCTACCTGAAAATGAAGGGCGATTACTACCGCTACCTGGCAGAGGTGGCTTCTGGGGAGAAGAAAAACAGTGTGGTTGAAGCTTCTGAGGCTGCGTATAAGGAAGCCTTCGAAATCAGCAAAGAGCACATACAGCCAACACACCCCATCCGGTTTGGCCTGGCCCTCAATTTTTCTGTGTTCTACTATGAGATCCAGAATGCACCAGAGCAGGCCTGCCTTTTAGCCAAACAAGCCTTCGATGATGCTATAGCTGAGCTGGACACACTAAACGAGGAATCCTATAAGGATTCCACTCTCATCATGCACCCTCTGGACAAGCGACCAGCAGGATGAAGAAGCAGGAAAAGGCAACTGAAGACCCTTCAGGTCCCTGGTTCTTACTTCACCCACCACCCCCATTATCACTGATTCTTCGTTGCCACAATCACTATATCTAGTGCTAAACCTATCTGTATTGGCAGCACAGCTATTCAGATCTGCCCTCCTGTCCCTTGGGAAGCAGTTTCAGAAAAACTTTCATGGGCATTTGCTGGACTGATGGTTGCTTTGAGTCATAGGACGCTTCTTTTTTGAATTGTGCAGAGAAGTGTGTTCTGAACAAGGCATTTTATTATGTCTGTTGATCTCTATTAAATCCAGGTGATGGTAATTGAGTTTAGAAAGGAGAATTAGCCAACACAGGCTATGGCTGCTATTTAAAACAAGCTGATAGTGTTGTGTTAAGCAGTACATCTTGTGCATGCAAAAATGAATTTGACCCTCTCACCCCTCCCTTCAGTTAATGGAAACTGACACAGCGACAACTCGTTCCTTCACCATCAGCTTTATAAACTGTTTCTTGTGAGCTTTCAGCAGCCCTTGCTGTGCCTCTTTAAATTATGATGTGCACACACCTTCTTTTCAATGCAATGCAACAGAAGTTTTTGATATGTGTAACTTTTCTTTTTGATTGCGATTAAGAATCATGGATTTATTTTTTGTAACTCTTTGGCTATTTTCTTGTGTACCCTGACAGCATCATGTGTGTCAACCTGTGTCAATTATGATGGGTGGTTATGAAATGCCAGACTGCTAAAATAAATGTTTTGGACTTAAAAGAGTAAATAAATGCTGCTTTGGGGATTAAAAAAAGAAAAAGAAAAAGTCCTGCTATACAAATGTAAGTAAAACATCTTTGCGAAGATAAAATCCTTGCCCATGCTACAGAATGAGACTCTACTGAGAAAAATGGATACACAAGGTCAGTTGTCACTATGAATCTCAAGCTACCAGAAAGGAAGTGGCAATATATTGACTCAGGATCTCAGACCTCAGGATTTTAGCATTACTACTTAAAAAGTTTTGAAGGGACAGAAGTGTAGAAACAAGCCACAATTTTGAGAAGATTCCCAACTTCTGAAAACACTGGTGTTTTTACAATGAGCAATGAATGCAGTCTGATTTGCAGCAATAATCTTCAGTAGAGAAGCTGCTTTGTTGCTGCCTTTATGGACTTGGGTATCAATTGCTTTTTGTAATATGGTAAAAATATGGCAATCACTTCTGCATTGATTTTATAACATGTATTCAGATTGAGAATATGATTTTAATGCTGAAATCTCATGTACTTTGTTTTTAATTTCAAGCAAATCTTATTATACTTGAATATGCCCTGGTTTGTTAACACACCTAGACTTGCTATAACTGTATGCATGTAACAGTATGGATGTTCCTTCTAGGGAAGTAAAAACCACCAACTTTAAGTTATATCTAGTGATGTTTCTTGTATCCTTTAAGAAGAATTAAGACTAGTATTTCCTTCCTTTTCCTGAGCAGCATCAAAAATCATCCCTAGAAAAAGTGAGTGCTTTATTGAGACTTCTTCCTAGGAAGGGATACACTGTGATACAAAGTATTCTTGTATCTCAGTTTGTGTAAGGGAAAAGCTCCTATGTTTTAAAGTATACTGTAGAAAGTCTCTTCAAATCTGTATTTGAACTCTGTTCATAGTTTTTTACTTAAACAGTTTAGACAAAACTGCTGGAAATGACAGCACCTTCCTGCATTAAGCAGTACATATACAGCTGTATTCAGCATCATGGTGTCCCCCTGCCCATTCATTTATGTGTACTGGTGACAGTGGGCATAAAGAGCCTGAAAGTGTATGCATGTACCATAACTTCTAGACTTAATCTAGTGTGGAGTATTCAATAACCTTTTTTAGATGGTAGATAATAATTAAAATGGTTTAATTTCCTAGAAATGAAATGGAAAAATGGAAATATGGCCATTTTTAAAAAGTAGTTTATTAGATCTTAAAAAATGACATCATAAATTTTGCATGTAAACAGATGCAATTAAAAAAAATAATTCATACTGAGTTAGTAATCCAGAACCTTAAATATAAATATGGTATGCATTTCCTTATATATGGATATTATCCATTAAATAAATGCAAAGCAACCTATAATCTGTAGATCTCAAATGTTAGATATAGAGGAAGGGACTGGGGGGAAGGCTCATTGATCTCCGTGGAAAAGGGAAACTTAGTAGATTTCATAGGTGGACTGGGGGCAAAAAAAGATAGAAACAGGAGGAAAGAAGGTGAAGAGAGGGAGAGATTGAGGGAGAGAATTGACATGCCTTTGAGGGATTATATGGAAACATGGTGCTGTGCATATATCCTAAAATGTATGCAGCTGATTCTGATGAAGTCTCCTAAAACAGGGTATACAAATCCCAACTGGCCATCTCTTGCTACAAAATAAGGCTTCAAGTACTGGGATTGGGTTGTATTCAATTGAATTGTTGGCCATAGAAATCCCCAAACAACCCAGGCTAAGACAATGGGTTGCTCTCTACAATTTGACAGAGGGCCTCATTGCTGAGGACAGACAACACCCACACAACTCATTTAATGTGGAGAAGTTGAGCTGGTGGCTACATGAAGCCTTCACCGCTATGTTCCAATGTTTCCAGACAGGATGATATTCGGCAGGCTACCAAAAGATAAACATAAACACCAACCCATCCAAAACAAAAATCAAAAAACAAAAAAAGAAAAAACCAGTTATCTAAAGCACTTTGATGGTTGGGGGAGGACAGCCCTTTAAGCAATTGATACTGGAGTGACACGTGCACCTCCACAAATATGGTGAAATCCACCTAACTTCAAACTTCAAAAATTAATTCCAAACTGACTTCTATTATACTATAGGGTTATCCTATCCTATATTCTATTATCCTGTTCTACTGTCCTATACCATAGAGTTTTAAGGTTTTATAATTTTGTATTTATTTACATCCCAAATGCTGCCACTCTTCCCCTACCTCCTTTTTTCTTCCCCTCTGAGAGGGCAGCTCCCACTAGGTCGACCCCTACCCTGATGCATCAGGTGTCTGCATGATTAGGTGCATTCTCCCCTACTGAGGCCAGACAAGGAATAAGTGCCTTGTTACATATGTGCCAGTGGCATCAGAGAAGCCCATGTATCTTCTTTGGTTGATGGCACAGTCTCTGGGTGCTCCAGGGTTATAGGCTAATTGACACTGTCAATCTTACTGTGGGGTTGCCATCTCCTTCAGGGACTCCAATCCTTCTCCTACCTGCAGCAAGAGGTACCCAACCTCTGTCCAGTGTTTGGGTAAGGGTATCTGTATCTGTCTCAGTCAGCTGCTGGGTAGAGCATTTCAGAGAGCATCTATGTTAGGCTTCTGTCTGAAAGCACAACTTAGCATCAGTAATAGTGTCAGAGACTGGTGCCTGCCCATGGGATGCGTCTCAAGGTGGGCTGGTTACTGGTCAGTTATTCCTTTAATTTGGGCTCCATCTTTGTCCCTGCATTTCTTTTAGACAGGACCTGTCTCAAAGCTTGTATAATTTTGTCCAAGTAGAATCCTTTAGGTAACATCAGAGGATAACATTTAGCATCCAGGGCCAAAGAAAGTGTTCTTTTTTGTTCAAAACAAATGCTTTGAACTCAATTTTGAATACAGCACCTTGCACATATAAAGTATGCATTCTACTTTGAGCCTGCATTTTATTCCCTTAAAACAAAAGTTTTCAATCTGTGATGGAAGCCAGCAAAGTTATGTGATACATCTAGAAGTAAATACTTGAAAGGCACCAATTTCAACAAGGACTACTATCTCAAATATAAACGTCATAATTAAAATTTCATTATAAAACATTCAATTGGAAATATAACAGGATCAGTAAGAGACATTTCACTAACTAGGGATTATACTCAGCAAATGAAGAGGTTCAACATCATTAGTTTTTAGAGAAACACTGACTAAGGCCTCAATGAGATATAACTGCAATCCTTCCAAAGGGCACTCATAACACACCGTGGCATACCAAACTGTACTAGGCTACAATGGACAATTAACAAAAATTTGTGGTGGGTTTAGGCACTGTAGAAAAGAACTCAGAACTTCCACTAAAATTACAATATGCAAGTACTACACAAATGTAACCCCGAATAAACAAAGAGTTTCAAAAATGGAATAAGATGAAATAAAATAATGAATATTAGCAAAAAGGAGTGTGTAGTTCCCGGAGATCCATTGCTTTTGAAGCAAACTTCTGCTGCCAGGAAAGCCCAGCGTTCCAGGTGGCCAACAGAGGCCAACAATTTAAGTAGATCATTGAGCTGAACTTGCTAGGAGGTGCCAAGGTGACTAGGTGCCAAGGTGACCTACTTGGACAAGCAAGTGCCTGATACCAGCATTCAAGAGACAGATTAGATCCCGCTGTAGAAACATGTCTAGAGTCCTTTGGGTCCCTTTAAACAGACTCATATGAAATTCTTCATTATGTAGACAATTATCAATACTACCTCCATCTTCTAGACTATGATGGTGGGCTTGATGGCCTAGTGATCCACTCAAACACATTCATGTTAGCCACTTTTAATGTGCTTGAGATTTGGAGTCAGACGTTTCTTCAGAGTTTGGTCTATCTTGTTGGGAAACTAATTAGCACTGACTGTTTATAACTGTCAGTCCATGGGGCTGACGCCTACATAGACATCATACTAGCTAGCCTAAATTGAGTCCTCTGAGAGAATGCAGTTTTTAGGGATTGGAGATGACTTTGGTGAACTTGAGAAAAGAGCATCTGGTATGTACTTATTGGAGCCTCATTAACTTCTTGTTTAAGCCACTGGCTCCTATGTGTAGTCAGTCAATTGAAGTTTCCAGTTTTGGAATTAGGTTACATTTAGTTGAGTTGTTGACCAAAGGGATTCCATGGAGACCCCCATACAACCTATTCTACTGGCAAGAACATAGGTTGTTCTTCAAAAATTGAATCCACTTTATTTATAATACTACCAACCCCAAAACAACTCAAAAGATGTCCTTCCAAAATGTGATTGTTAAGCCACCCATAAGCATTTGTACTTTGAAATGTTACATAGCAATAAAGTGAGATAATTCATTGACATACAACAAGTTGATTCTATATTTATAGAAGTGGACACATAACAAATGAAACAAGAAGCTAACACATTGAGGGATTGCATTCATATAATATTCTGAAAAGATATGGAGTGATTGCCAGATAGAGTGGTTTGAATAACAATGGTCCACATCGACTCATATATTTGAAATCTTGGTCCCCAGTTGGTTGAATGTTTTCAATAAGGATTAGGAAATATGGCCTTGTTGGATGAATCATGTCCCTGTGGGTAGGCCTCAAGATTTCAAAAGCCCATGCCAGGCATTGTCTCTTTTTCTCTAAACTTCCAACTTGTGAATCAGAAATAAGTTTTCAGCTACTTCTACAGCACCATGCCTGTCTCCTAGCCTACTGCCATTCTTTTTACCATGGATTTATGCCCAGCGAGCCCCCAATTCATTACTTTGTTTTGTAAGTTATTTGGTCATGGTGTATCTGCACGGCAATAGAAAAGCAAATAAGACACCGGTAAAGGTAAAATCCAGGATCTGAAGAAATAGGTAAAACCATGGGTGTGCTGACTAAATAGCAGAAGTGATCCTTGTAGTAAAGAGAGGATGTGGCATCTTGATTGTGTCAACACCAAGGCCCTGTTGGAGGATTCCTAGTGCAGTTTTCTAGAGGGTTGTATCTGAAGAACTAGGACACTGAAAGAATGTGTTATATTCCTTGTCTAAAGATTGATTTGATGTGCGAATCTACAATTATTTCAAACTGTTTTAGTTAAGAAAGATTGCAATATTATCAATATTATACAAAATAATCTCAAATGTGACTATATGAATACATTCATAATACATAAATATTCATATATCATTTATAGTCCACAGAAATTGTTTATATGTGTCTGATTTATGTTCTCAATTTAGAAAGACTTAAAAAATATGACCATGGGTAAGTTGAGAGATGAGAAACCTCACCAATGAAACCCTATTAAAAAAAAACAATCAAAATAATATGTACTTTCTTTAAAGATCTGTAAATGAGCTGATTAAACCTGGCAAGTTATCTCTTAAGAAAGCAAGTGGACCCAGGCACATCAAGGTACTGTGGAAACTGGCATGAAATACTTCTCACACATGACAGCAATGTCAGATGTGAAGCTGAGGCAGAGGGCAAGCTGAAGGGGTGTGCTGAGCAGGGCCAGTGATTTGCAACCTCCCCTCCCCCACAAATGGGATCTTAGAACACTGACACTACTTCTGAAGCCATGGGTGCCAATTTACACACAGTATCAAGCTGGGCCAAGCCAAGCCATGCTAAGAGAAAACCTAGGTCAGAAACAACCACTTAGTGTTAGGTGTGCCAAATAAGATTCCAAAAGTGATAGAAGTCAAGGATGATTGCTGTTAATTGGTTAGTATGACATTTGCATACTGGGTGTACTAAGCACTGAGGGCATACCCCCCAGTGAGCATTCTCCTCTGGGCATAATATAGAGGATACATTGTGCCCTCTCTGACCCTGAAGTGAGGATATAACCGGTATACTACTCACGTAACTCTACTACAACTCAGCCACAACAGAACAATGTGAAGATATTAATTAAATGAATACACCTGTTAAAAACTTGAAAAGTGAAATAGCCCCTAATGTCTAATGCACTAATGTAACGAGCATGAAAGTCTAAGGCAATATAAACTGTGCAAAAATTACTAATTACTAATCCCCCTTGGTGGCCTCCCATGAAAGTCACTTAGGTGATATCCCAGAGTGCACAATTGAAATTACATGAAGTTTAAAGTGCTGTCAAGATGACTCAGTGGGTAATGTCCCTTGCTGCCAACACTGAAAACCTGATCACACAGAGTGGAAAGAGGACACTGACTCTTATTTATGTTGCCTTCTGATCTCCACACATATTCTCTGGCAAGTGGGTTACATGTGAATGTTCTCATTCACTTGCACACATACACATGACTGGATTAGAAAACAATTACAATTACTTTTCAAAATAAGACTACTCAAAAGTATGGAATTCTACTACTATACAACCTTCCCAAAGTACAAGCATACATATCTACATATAAAAATGTAAATGGAGTTTCCCTAACTTAAGAGTACAATATCTTACCCAAACACTCTCAGAAAGATTAACATCAGTCAATTCTACATCCTGCTACACTGCTGAATTTGTTCATTGTTTCTAGAAGTTTTCTGGTCTAATTTTAGCTTCCCTATGAGCATGTTTCTCTCTATTCTACATCACTTCTTTTTTTTTTAATTAGATATTTTTCTTTATTTCCATTTCAAATGTTATCTCCTTTCTTAGATTCCCCTCTGTAAATCCCCTATCTACTCCCCCTACTCCCTGCTCCCCAAACTACTCACTCCCATTCCTGTCCTGTAATTCCACTCTGCTGGGTCATAGAAGCTTCACAGGACCTAGGGCCTCTCCTCCATTGATGACCAACTATGCCATCCTCTGCTACATGTGCACCTAGAGACACCAGTCCCACCATGTGTATTCTTTGGTGATTTAGTCACAAGGAGCTCTAGGGGTACTGGTTAGTTCATATTGATGCTCCTCCTATGGGGATGCAAACCCCTTCAGCTCCTTGGGTCCATTCTCTGGCTCCACCATTGGGGACCCTGTGCTCTGTCCAGTGGATAACTGTGAGCATCCACTTCTGTTTTGCCAGGCACTGGCAATTTACATCACTTCTTACAACACAATCACCTTCTGTCCTATAGCAGTGCCTAATTTCACAACTGTAAATAAACAAGGAAGACATGTTTTTCCCTATTAGCAAGATAAGAAAATTTGCTAGGAAAGGTTAAAAATGAGAAATTGGACTTAATATCTCTTTCCATGTTGAGACTTTGTGTGGTTTGGGTATCAGAGTGACTATGACCTCACAGAATGAGTTAGCAATGTTTCTTCTGTTTCTATTTTGTGAATAATTTGTGGAGTATTAGCTCTTTGTTGAATGTCACATAGAATCCTGCACTAAAACCTTTTGGCCCTGGGCTTTTTGGAATGGAAAACTTTCATGACTGTTTCTATTTCCTTAGGGCTCATGAAACTGTTAGTTACTAGACAAGATTTAGTTTTGATAGTTGAAAACTGTTTAGAAATAACCCATACCATTTAGATTTTCCAATTTTCTGCAGTACAAGCTTCTGCAGTAAAACTTGATGATTCTTTCAATCTCCTCAGTGTCCACTGCTAGGCCTCCTGTTCCATTTCTGATTTTGTTAATTTGGAAATTGACTCTCTGCCTTTCAGTCAGTTTGGCAAAACATTTGTCTATCCTTTTGACTTTCCTCAAGGAACTGGGTCTTGGTTATATTGATTATTTGTATTGTACCCTTTTTATCAAATTGACTGAATTCAGCCCTGAGTTTGTTCCCTGACATCAAATCCTATCTACCTTTCCACGAGATGAGGCTTTGTCTCACTTAAGGAACTGCAGATTGCTATACATCAAAATCTTGCTGATCTACATGGTAGAGATGCACACCACTCCTTCACTGAGAACAGCCACACTGGAAGGATTCAGGGTGTGTTGATGTAGCCCAGCATGTCAGTGTAACCTGCAAGGTGCCCAGAGACATTAGGAGCCGAAATCTGGAGGATTCCTCCACAGCATTTTTCACTATGGTCTTCAAAAGCATTTTGTACAGAAATACAATGGGTTCACAGATGCACATACACACACAAACATGAAGACCAGAGGATTTTGTGGGATGATTGTTGTCTGTACCGTGTGCATTCTAAGGAAGAAATTCAGGTTTCTAGGCTTGGCAGCAAGGATGAATACCTACTGACCCAAGTCATCAACTGATTATCTAAAGCAAAGAATTTTATAAGCTCTTTATCTGTATTTATGCTCTCTCTCTCTCTCTCTCTCTCTCTCTCTCTCTCTCTCTCTCTCTCTCTCTCTCTCTCACACACACACACACACACACACACACACACACACACTGTGCACATTTTCCCACACCATGAAACACATGAAAATTAATGAAAATACACAAGAAATAGAATTCAAGGAGGGATCTGGGGGAAGGCTGGAGGTTAGAGTGACTTAAAAGCCCCTAAGGTGACTCTCCTTTTGTTGTAGGTTGTACCTCATATAATTGGGTCCTTTATTGTATTTGTCTTTTCCTATAGCACTGCAGACTAGAATGGAACCAAGAGCATTGTGCATGTTAGTCAAATACTGTACACCTTAAACACATCCCAGGTCTAGAAACCCATTAATCTACAATTATTACAGGGCAGGTGGCATCAAGACCCTCAGCTGAGACACTCCAATGACAATGTGGCCATTTCAAGACTAGTTGTCAAGAATGGCAGACAAGTCTGGAGTAATTCTAATAGGCCTTCCTTTATATGTTAATTGAACTTTTTCCCTTACTGCTTTTAATATCCTGTCTTTATTTAGTGCATTTGTTGTTTTGATTACTATGTGTTGGGAGGAATTTCTTTTCTGGTCCAGTCTATTTGGAGTTCTGTAGGCTTCTTGTATGTTCATGGGCATCTCTATCTTTAGGTAAGGGAAGTTTTTTTTTTTCTATAATTTTGTTGAAGATATTTCCTGGACCTTTAAGTTGAAAATGTTCATTATCATCTACTCCTATTATCCATAGGGTTGGTCTTCTCATTGTGTCCTGGATTTCCTGGATGTTTTGTGTTAGGATCTGTTTGCATTTTGCATTTTCTTTGATAGTTGTGTCCATGTTCCCTATGGAATCTTCTGCACCTGAGATTCTCTCTTCCATCACTTTTATTCTGTTGCTGATGCTCACATCCATGGTTCCTGATACCTTTCTTAGGGTTTCTATCTCCAGAGTCCTCTCCCTTTGAGTTTTTTTTTTTTTTTTTTAATTGTTTCTACTTCCATTTTTCGATCTTGGATGGTTTTGTTCAATTCCATCGCATGTTTGATTGTGTTTTCCTATAATTCTTTAAGGGATTTTTGTGTTTCTTCTA
Organism: Mus caroli; assembly: GCF_978045245.1. Classification (NCBI taxonomy): domain Eukaryota; kingdom Metazoa; phylum Chordata; class Mammalia; order Rodentia; family Muridae; genus Mus; species Mus caroli. The sequence goes on from NW_028227259.1 coordinate 24,948,209, forward strand.
TCTTTTTAGAAGTGTTTGCCTGTAGTTATTTAAGGGCTTCTACCTGTTTAGCTGTGTTCTCCTGTACTTCCTTGAGGGATTTTTGTGATTCCTCTTTAAGGGCTTCTACCTCCTTAGCACTGTTCTCCTGTATTTCTTTAAATGGGTTATTACTGCCCTTCTTTAAATCTTCTGCCACCATCATGAAATATGATTTTAAATATGTGTCTTGCTTTTTGGGTGTGCTGGAGTATCCAGGAATCATTGTGGTCAGCATACTGGGTTCTGATGATAATAATGAAACTGAGGGCTGAAATCATCCAAGTGGAAACAAAAAGAACTATTCAAAGAATCAACCAACCCAGGAGCTGGTTCTTTGAGAAAATCAACAAGATAGATAAACCCTTACCCATACTAACTAGATGGCACGGGGACAGTATCCTAATTAACAAAATCAGAAATGAAAAAGGAGACATAACAACAGATCCTGAGGAAATCCAAAACATCATCAGATCCTACTACAAAAGGCTATACTCAACAAAACTGGAAAATCTGGATGAAATGGACAACTTCCTCCAGAGACACCACATACCAAAGTTAAATCAGGATCAGATTAACGATATTAACAGTCCCATTTCCCCCAAAGAAATATAAGCAGTCATCAATAGTCTCCCAACCAAAAAAAGCCCAGGACCAGATGGCTTTAGTGCAGAGTTCTATCAGACCTTCAAAGAAAACTAATACCAACTCTCCTCAAACTGTTACACAATATAGAAACAGAAGGAACTCTACCCAATTCAGTCTATGAAGCCACAATTACTCTGATAACTAAACTACACATAGATCCAACAAAAAAAGAGAACTTCAGACCAATTCCCTTATGAATATCGATGCAAAAATACTCAATAAAATCCTCAGAAACCAAATCCAAGAACACATCAAAACAATCATTCATCCTGACCAAGTAGGTTTTATTCCAGGGATGCAGGGATGGTTTAATATACAGAAATCCATCAAATAAGCCACTATATAAACACACTCAAAGACAAAACCCATATGATCATCTCGTAGGATGGTGAGAAAGCATTTGACAAATTCCAACACCCCTTCATGATTAAAGTCATTGAAAGATCAGGAATTCAAGGCCCATACCTAAACATGATAAAAGCAATATACAGCAAAATAGTAGCCAACATCAAATTAAATGGTGAGAAGCTGGAAGCAATCCCACTAAAATCAGGGACTAAACAAGGCTGCCTACTTTCTTCCTACCTACAAAATATAGTACTTGAAGTCTTAGCCAGAGCAATTGGACAACAAAGGGAGATCAAGGGGAAACAAATTGGAAAGGAAGAAGGCAAAAATATCACTATTTGCAGATGATATGATAGTATATATAAATGACCCTAAACACACACCAGAAAACTCCTAAACCTGATAAACAGCTTCAGCACAGTAGCTGGATATAAAATTAACTCAAACAAATCAGTGGCCTTTCTCTACACAAAGGATAGACTGGACGAGAAAGAAATTAGGGAAACAACACCCTTCTCAATAGTCACAAATTATACAAAATACCTTGGTGTGACTAAACTAAGGAAGTGAAAGATCTGTAAGACAAGAACTTCAAGTCTCTGAAGAAAGAAATTGAAGAAGATCTCAGAAGATGGAAAGATCTTCCATTCTCATGGATTGACAGGACTAATATAGTAAAAATGGCTATCCTGCCAAAAGCAATCTACAGATATAATGCAATCCTTATCAAAATTCCAACTCAATTCTTCACTGAGTTAGAAAGGGCAATTTGCAAATTCATGTGGAATAACAAAACACCTAGGATAGCAAAAACTATTCTCAACAATAAATGAGCCTCTGGGGGATTCACCATGCCTGACCTCAAGCTGTGCTATGGAGCAATTGTGATAAAAACTGCATGGTATTGGTACAGCCACAGACAGGAAGATCGATGGAATAGAATTGAAGTCCAGAAATGAACCAACACACATATGGTCACCTGATCTTTGACAATGGAGTTAAAACCATCCAGTGGAAAAAAAAGGACAGCAGTTTCAACAAATGATGCTGGCACAATTGCTAGTTATCATGTAGAAGAATGTGAATTGATCCAGTCTTATGTTCTTGTACAAAGCTCAATACTAAGTGGATCAAAGAACTCCACATAAAACCAGAGACACTGAAATTTATAGAGGAGTAAGTGGGGAAAACCTTTGAAGATATGGGCATAGGGGAAAAATTCCTAAACAGAACAGCAATGGCCTGTGCTGCAAGATCAAGAATGGACAAATGGGACCTCATAAAATTGCAAAGCTTCTGTAGGGCAAAAGATACTGTCAATATGACAAAAAGACCACCAACAGATTGGGAAAGAATTTTTACCAATCCTAAATCTGATAGGGGACTAATGTCTAATATATTCAAAGAGCTCAAGAAGCTGAACTCCAGAAATTGAAATAACCCCATTAAAAATGGGGTATAGAGCTAAACAAAGAATTCTCACCTGAGGAATACTGAATGGCTGAGAAATACATGAAAAAATGTTCAACATCCTTACTGATCAGGGAAATGCAAATCAAAACAATCCTGAGAGTCCACCTCACACTCATCAGAATGGCTAAGATCAAAAATTCAGGTGACAGCAGATGCTGGCAAGGATGTGGAGAAAGAGAAGCACTCCCCCATTGCTTGTTCAACCACTCTAGCAATCAGTCTGGAGGTTCCTCAGAAAACTGGGCCTAGTACTACCACTAGATCCAGCAATAGCTCTCCTGGGCATATACCCAGAAAATGTTCCATCTGGTAGTAAGGACACATGCTGCACTATGTTCACAGAAGCCTTATTTATAATAGCCAGAAGCTGGAAAGAACTCAGATGTCACTCAACAGAAGACTGGATATAGAAAATGTGGTACATTTACTCAATGGAGTACTACTAAGCTACTAAAAACAATGAATTTATGAAATTCTTGGGCAAATGGATGTATCTGGAGGATATCATCCTGAGTGAGGTAACCCAATCACAAAAGAAGTCACTTGATATGCACTCACTGATAAGTGGATATTAGCTCAGAAACCTAGAATTCCCAAGGTACCACTTCCAAAACACAAGAAAATGAAGAAGGAAAACCAACTGCATGGATATGTCATTCCTTCCTAGAATAGGGAATAAAATATCCATGGAAGGAGTTGCAGAGACAAAGTTTGGTCTTTGAGAATAGGATGGACCATCCAGAGATTGCACACCTGGGGGTTCATCCCATAATTAGCCACCAAACTCACACACTATTGCATATGCTAGCAAGATTGAGCTAAAAGGACCCTGATATAGCTGACTTATGTGAGGTTATGTCAATGCCTGGCAAATACAGAAATGGATGCTCACAGTCATCTATGGTATGGAATATAGGGCCCCCAATGTAGGAGCTAGAGAAAGTACCCAAGAACTGACGGGATTTGGAACCCTGTAGGGGGAATAACAATATGAACTTTCAGTACCCCCAGAAAGTATGTCTCTAGCTGCATATGTAGCAGAAGATGGTCAAGTTGGCCGTCATTGGGAAGAGAGGTCCCTTGGTCTAGCAAACTTTCTATGACTCAGTACAGGGGAAAGCCAGGGCTATGAAGTGAGAGTGAGTGGTTAGGGGAGCAGGGCTGGGGGAGGCTATAGGGCACGTTTGGGAAAGCATTTGTCTTAGTCAGGGTTTCTATTCCTGCACAAACACCATGACCAAGAAGCAAGTTGGGGAGGAAAGGGTTTATTCGACTTACACTTCCATGCTGCTGTTCATCACCAAAGGAAGTCAGGACTGGAACTCAGACAGGTCAGGGAGCAGGAGCTGATACAGAGGCCATGGAGGGATGTTCTTTACTGGCTTGCCTCCCCTGGCTTGCTCAGCCTACTCTCTTATAGAACCCAAGACTACCAGCCCAGGGATGGTCCCACCCACAAGGGGCCTTTCCCCCTTGATCACTAATTGAGAAAATGCCTTACAGCTGGATCTCATAGAGGCATTTCCTCAACTGAAGCCCCTTTCTCTGTGATAACTCCAGCTGTGTCAAGTTGACACAAAAATAGCCAGTACAATTGACCCCTTGTCAACTTGACACACAAACACATCACTAGTAAGCCTCAACTCTTACATTCTTATTCATCCCCAAGATCTAAATAACTTTAAAAGTCCCACAGTCTTTACATAATCTTAAATTTTCAATCTCTTTAAAATATCCATCTCTTTTAAAATCCAAAGTCTCTTTACAATTAAGTCTCTTAACTGTGGGCTCCACTAAAACAGTGTCTTCCTTCAAGAGGGAAAATATCAGGGCACAGTCACAATCAAAGGAAAAATCAATCTCCAACTGTCCAACGTCTGGGATCCAACTCACAATCTTCTGGGCTCCTCCAAGGGCTTGTGTCACTTCTCCAGCCATGACCTTTGTAGCACACACATCGTCCTCTGGGCTCCAGATGCCTGTACTCCACTGCTGCTGCTGCTCTTGGTGGTCATCTTATGGTACTGGCATCTCCAAAACACTGCATGACCCCTTCAGTCCTGGGCCTTCAATTACAACTGAGGCTGCACCTTCACCAATGGCCTTCCATGGCCTCTCACAGTGCGGAGCCTCAGCTGCTCTGCATGACCCCTTCATGCCTTCAAAACCAGTACCACCTGGGTGACCCTTACACATTACCAAGTCCCGCTGCAGAAGGAGTACAACCTTGCCTATCTCTGGAACACAGCCTCTTTGTGCTTTCAGAAAACACTTCCCAGAAGATGTCACCTTAACGATGCTGGTCTCTTCTTAATCACCGCTAATTTCTTAGCTCCAGCTAACCAGCATCAATAGTCCCAGTAATGCAAAGTTTTTGCTTTAGTAGTTCTGGTATCTTGTTAATCACAGCTGATTCTTCAGCCCCAGCTAACCAGAACTACAAAATGTTCACAATAAAAACAGCAATGGCCCTGAAGAGAGTCTTTAATTTTCCCCCTGAAATTTCACAAACCAGGCCTCCATCTTCTGCACTGTTCTCAGCATTACCTTCCAAGCTCCTACACAACATCTGACAGAGCTCTTAACAACGAATGGATCTTCAAGCCCAAAGTTCCAAAGTCCTTCCACAGTCCTCCCCAAAACATGGTCAGGTTGTCACAGGAATACCCCACTCTGCTGGTACCAATTTGTCTTAGTCAGGGTTTCTATTCCTGCACAAACACCATGACCAAGAAGCAAGTTGGGGAGGAAAGGGTTTATTCGACTTACAATTCCATGCTGCTGTTCATCACCAAAGGAAGTCAGGACTGGAACTCAGACAGGTCAGGGAGCAGGAGCTGATACAGAGGCCATGGAGGGATGTTCTTTACTGGCTTGCCTCCCCTGGCTTGCTCAGCCTACTCTCTTATAGAACCCAAGACTACTAGCCCAGGGATGGTCCCACCCACAAGGGGCCTTTCCCCCTTGATCACTAATTGAGAAAATGCCTTACAGCTGGATCTCATAGAGGCATTTCCTCAACTGAAGCCCCTTTCTCTGTGATAACTCCAGCTGTGTCAAGTTGACACAAAAATAGCCAGTACAGCATTTGAAATGTAAATGAAGAAAATATCTAATAAGAAAAGAAAAATATTTTCAATAAACATGAAAAAAGGAAAAAATTAAAAGGAAATGATGATAAATACAGAAAATGATGTGGGGAAAGGAAAACCCTAACTCCTGAGTTTACATATTGATACATCTGCTCTCCAAATTAATATGGAGAAATCTCAAAGAGCTAAAAGTAAATCTACATATGACTCAACATTCCACTCTTTTACCTATGGTCCAATGGAATGACATCCAACTCCACAGAAATCAGCTCAGCTATGTTCATTGGTACTGTAGTAACAATAGGTAGGGAATTTAAACCATCTAAATGTCGTTGAACTGATGAAAAGATAAGGAAAACAGGGCACATACACACAATGCATTATTCAATTGTGAGGAAAAATGAATTCAAGAAAGTTTCAGCTAAATGCATGAACCTACAAAATATACTGAGTGATATAAACCATACACAAGAAGAACAAACTCCACATGATGTTGATCATTTGTGTTTCCTATCTCCCAATCTTTAGATGTAAGTCCATAACTTGGAGCAACCACAGAAGACATGAGAGAAAAGGAAGACCATATATGAAAAGAAGAAGCTCTAGAGAGAGCTATAGCCGGGTACAGGTGATATGAAGTAAAGAATGGTAAAAACAGAAGTGTAGTTGTTGAAGGAGGAGAAAGAACATTGTAGAACAAGAGAGGGAACATCAATGCGAGGAGAGGCTCTTGGTCCTGTGAAGGCTCTATGCCCAAGTATAGGGGAATACCAGGACCAGAAATGGGAGTGGGTGGTTTGGGGAGCAGGGGCAGCAGGGAAGGATTAGCGGGTTTTGGAGGGGAAACTAGGAAAGGGGTAACATTTGAAATGTAAATAAAGGATATATCTAATAAAAAAGAAAAAATAAATAAATAACAATAAAATACTTGAGAAAATATAAAAAATATACCATGTTATATTTATCTAAAATTGCATGCACACACACACACAAACACACACACACAATACGTATGTGTATCCATACATATATATATGTATATATATATATATATATATAATTACTTGGTGTGAAAATGCTTCCCTCAGGACCCATAGACTACATAACAAAAGACATATTACAAGGCATAGAAAACCTCCTTTGGGTTGATGGTTAAGGGAGCCCAAGGGATAATACAAGTAATCAACTGCTTTCTCCCTGTTTTGTCTCCTAAAACTAGAAGGTAAATCCCTATTGGTGAGGACACTATACAGTTTGAGAACAGGACTTAGTGGAAGTGAGATGGGTGTGTTCCAGAAGCCTTCTTCCTGAGAACCTTTAGAGAAGTTAAATAAACATCAACAAAGCGTAACACATAAATTACTCACACACACACAAATACACATGCACAAACACACAAACACTCACACACACACATATACTCACACACACACAAAGTCCTGATATAGCTGAAGGAGAAAGTTTACGGGAATAAGAAAGTAGAAAAACAGGAAAAAGAAAATCTTTTCAGTTATTTTATAAATATTAAGTTACTCTGATTTCAAGAATATTAAAGGTCGGGAAGGACTGGAGGAGCTGAAAGGGCTTGCATCCCCTTGGGAAGAACAACAAAATCAACCAACCAGATTCCCCCAGAGCTCCCAGGGACAAAACACTAACCAAAGAGGACCCATGGTTCCAGCTGCATATGTACCAAAGGATGCCCTTATCTGACATCAATGAGAGGGGATTAATTCTTTCACACGTTAACTCTCTGATTCATCTCCAGGCTGAGTCAGTTCTATTCAATAAATACTTACACAGTCACCTGGAACAAGTACTTCCACAATATATTCTTAGATCTTCTATGGCAAAAGGGGAGCTTCAATTGTCCTTCCTATTTAGCACCAACAAAACACAGCAGTTTATATTCAAGGACAACCGCATCTATCAAAAGCTATTTCCCAGAGTGACTTGGAAGGTTATTATATCTGGTGTGTGGTTATCACTGATGCTGTATTGCAAGCAAAACTGAGGCACATGACTCTGGTCTTCCTGACTTATTTTATATTCTTTTGTGATGGTTTTTAATTTCCTCAGCAGCTGTAGTGCAATGACTGTATATTTCTCAATGTTTGGCTACAGAGCCATGGATAGATGTGTGTTACAGAGTACTTTATGTTAGGAGTAGGAGAATTCATGACAGCATGGATACAGTATGGAGGTGAATACATCTTAAAGTGTGTGTACATGGGGTAAGCCACATGATCCACACACAAGAGACCATCGCCTTGTGGATCCCTAGGTGCTATGGCTTCACACATATACAGGAAAGGATAGCTGGGTCTGGGTTTAGTCAGAGAAGATGCAACTGACCCTAAAGAGACTGAGGTCTCTGGAAGTTTAGAGGTCTGGTGGGGTGGGTTTGGGGAACCTCGTGGACAGAGGAGGGACAGGGGAGGAGGTATGGGATGTGGAAGAGACAGAGGGTAGATCTGGACTTTAAAACAAAAATCATAAGTAAAACAAAAGCATAAAAGTTTTATTTTTTGCCGGGAGTAATGGCGCACGCCTTTAATCCCAGCACTCGAGAGGCAGAGGCAGGTGGATTTCTGAGTTCGAGGCCAGCCTGGTCTACAAAGTGAGTTCCAGGACAGCCAGAGCTACACAGAGAAACCCTGTCTCGAAAAACCAAAACATAACAAAATTAGTGTTATTTTTCTTGTGTTTCAGACTTGCTTTTCTTTCTAAGCAGAGTAAGTTTGTCACCTTTTGGATAGACAGAATTAATAGGAGCTAGAAAGTTGAAAGCAAAGATGGCTATTATACCAGCATGGGTTCAGCACATCACCAAATCAAGGACAGGGTGAGGGAGTGGGCTGTGGAGCCAGCTGGAGAGCCACAGCCTCATGACTGGACTCCTGAGAGTGCCAGGCTCCCCTGTGCCTCATTCAGTCCTCACTCACCTCACAAGATGAGGACTTGCTCACTCTTGCTTGTAGGGAGTAGAGCATTGATCACTTTGACCACTAGGGGGAGCAGTGATGAGGGGTCAGGACTAATTCAAAGGTGTATATGGGCAGATGGTCTGTTACCCTGCCAGCTGGGTGTGGTATAAGAGAAGGAAGAGTGGGTGACCATAATCAGACTGACATTTTCTCAGCGCCATGCTCTAAGTACAGCCTTGGGCAAGTGGGTCCATCATACTGAGCTTTGGCTTCCTTATCTGTCATTGATGATAAGAATCCAGACCTCACATTGATGTTGTTTAAGTGAGATGCTTTGACAGCTGCCTAGCTATTGAAAAGAGATCAATATTATTGCTTATTACAGTGTAGACCCAGGGCCTTCCCTGGGAATAACAACAATAATGATTATGTTAGCAGCAATAGAAGTAAACGAAGGAATTATTATTAGATTTTTCCCATCTTTTCTTTCAGTCATGTCCAAGTTTAGGAGTGCAGGGGACTGGGCCTGGAGATTGCTGTAGCTGGTTGAGATTCACAGTTGCTCAGCTGGCCCCTGTGGAGAAACAGTGAAAGCCACTTTTGGCTACTTAGGTCCAAAGCATGCATAGGTAGGATAGCCTCTGCTAGTCACTTGCATGGTGGTGGCTGTCTTGGGTTGAATCTTTGTCCATTGCACTGCAGCTCAAGGCTTTTCTTAAGATTAAATCAGGGAGAACTTAGGGGGATTTGACCAAGAAGAGACTTTTATGAGATGTGTAGCAAATCCCAACTGTGACAGGCAGGTTTGTTATGAATACCTTCTTTATATACAGTACTGGAAATACCCAAGTCACTTCTCCTTGCACAGTAGGCCACACAGCATGGTAATTCACTTTATGTTGCATTCCTTTCTGGAGTTAAAATTCCATGTAAAGAAGAAAATAGATCCTATGACATCTGAACTCTTAAAATTGATCTGTGTGGATGGGTTTTTTTTTGTTGTTTATTGTTAATATTTTTGATTTCTGAACCTGTTTTGTTTGCAAGAGGAGTATGTATTCTACAGGACTGTGACTGTAGCTATTCTGAATTTGGGTGCAGGGAAGCATGTTTCAATATGCCATTCTTACAGTAAACTTTTTTATAACCCAAATTAAATAACTATGTACAAATTACAGAAGCTGACAGAAAAGTCTCTTACATGTACAAATATGGATAAGAGTAGACACAGCAGGGGATAATAGGTGTGTATGCTGAGTGCTTACAGCAGCTGGCTTGCCCTAGGCCACCCAATACTCTTCCAGATTTCCCCATTACTGTTGTGCTCACCTTGTCCAGCAAGAAAAGATGCAACAAGGTCAGATTCTTCTCAACAGCTTTCTTTATTTCAGGAACACCTCCATGCTACTGGGGAACTCAGGGAAACCCCTGGAGGACCGCCTATATCCACCCCAGCACTGTGGAGAGCTATGTGTCCTCCTGGGATTTGTCAGTATGTCGGACCCTTTGATGTGTAACACCCTCTCAGAGGGGTTGGCACCAGATTCGGGCTGGAACCTGTGCAATGGCTTTGTTTAAGGCACTGGTGTACTGGAGGTCCAGGGCATCTTTTGGGTGTGCGGCTGCCTACACATTACACCCTTCACTTCACCACCTACCCTGTTCTTGTGTTAAGACTCCCACTTTGCAACAAACTTATCACACAGGGATTTTACACAGTTTGGGGAGGGCTTGGATCACAGGCAAAAAAACAGGTCATGAGGGATCTTTTTTTTTTTCAAGTAGAACAGTTTGCTACTATGCTTAGAACAAAAAGAAATATATTATTGTAGCTTATAGCAAAAAAATAAACAAAAAAACAAAAAAGAAAAACAGCAAAACATAAAAACAAAACCCAATCCATGCTAAAGAGGTTAGGGACAGGAAAGACGATCTCATTAACCTTGAGTGGCCAGCCCCATGCAGCACTCTTGCCCTGTTTCCCATGTTTAGCTGCTGCCAGGCTGTTCATACTTCCAATGCCATCCACCACCAGTGGCTAGCCTCCAGTGAGCTGGCTGCCACTCACACTTCCCCTTTACCTCTTAAAATAATAACACAAAACCCTTGTAATATGCCAGACAAATTTATTAGGGGAAATCTACAACCACAAAATGCCCATGTAAACAATGCAAAACTCAACACATACAAATACAACCTGCACACTTAGATCAGGAAAATGTACCTACATTACTCTATTTCCCATTTATGAAATCCCCAGTTACTTATGGCCCCTAGAGCCCCGTAGTCCAGCACCATCTTCCTATTCCTCCTTATTTTGTCCTTCATTCCCTCTCTCTTCTCCATCTCACTTCCCCTCTCTAAAAATCTCAGCTCTGCCTTTCTTCCCCCTGCCCAATAAGAGCCTCTAGCCTTATCTGATCAATTAAGATTTCACCTGACTGCACCTGTTTTTAGGGACTCTTGAGGGAGCAGAGCACACAAACAGCAATATTCCTTCCACCCCTTTTTGTTCACTTAAAAGGCTCTGAACACAGAAATAGCAGTGGTAATATCAGAGCCGTGTATACATGCCTGGCAGCCTAGGACACTGAGTGTGGGCAGGTCAGGCACTGTACCTACAGATCTTCTGAGATTCTCCACTCAAGTGGATTTGATCCTGTTCATCTAATACAGCATATTCACTGGAAGGGCAAAAGCCAACGGCAGGAAGTGTGGGGATGCCTCACAGGTTAGAACATCTGCTACTCAGAAGAAGACCCACATGGTACCTAACAATCATCTCCAGGAATGGTTGTGATTCCATCTGTGCTCTGAGGGAAATGTCCCTCAGGAGGAGCCACATACAGTATTACATTCAGTAGGAAAAACACCCATTCACATAAATGTTCAACATAAGTCTAATCAGCAACAGCAAAACAAAGCAAGTTTATGGTCAAGGACAGAAGCATCTATCAAAAGCTATTTCCCAGCAAGAAATGGAAGGTCATTATGTCTGCTGTGTGGTTATCACTTGACGAAGATGAGCTTTGTGAATGCCTTAATGAAACAGACAGACTACTGCTCTGGTGGCAAGAAGCAAAGCTTTACTGATTTCTACAGCTTAAAAACACGGGTTATGACTTTGCCAATTAGGCCCAAACAATAACATTTTTATATAGTTGCACCGGGCAGACAATATTATCATTTTTGGAGTCATTTCCTCAGAAAGAGAACAAACTTCACAAGAAGAAACTGTTATCTGCAGACCCAAGGACATTTTCCTCTCCGGGTAAATATTAACTCTTAACTAGAAACAAGGAAAAACTCTGGCTCACAGAAAGCCATGTTTAGACATCCCTCCCTTTCAGGAGGGACGACCCCTGAACTTTCTCCCAGTTAATGGCTCTGACCTTTTCAGGCCAGAACCAAAGGGAAGCTATTGTTCGCCTCAATCACTGATGCTCTGTTGCAAGTAAACTGAGGCATATGGCTCTGGCCTTCCTGATTTATTTTGTATTCCTTTCTGAATGTGTTTATATCCTCAGCAGCTCTAGAACAATGATTGTATATTCCTCAGTGTCTGGTTCCCAGGATCATGAATGAATGTGTGTGTGTGACAGAGTGCTATATGTTAGGAGTATGAGAATTCATGTCACCATGGATGCAGTATGGCAGGGATTACATCACCTAGTGTCTGTCCATGGGGTAAATAAAATTATTGATACACAAAAGTTCATCACCTTGTATACCCCTAGGTGGCTATGACTTTACTATATAGCCCTGGCTGTGTGGAACTTACAAAGATCCATCTCTGGATGTGAGTTCTAGGTCTACAGCAGGGGATAGAAAACCTGAATAAGGAAGATGGTCTCAAAAGTCACGACTTGCAAATCCATTTTTTGCATAAGAAATAGAATTTTAAAAAAAAGGTTTTACAATTTCAATTAATATAGAGATAAAGGCAAAAATAAACAATGAAATAAAAGAATAAGAACATATAACTTCTAAATAACATAGCAACAACTCTAAGAACAAAAAATGAAAACTTCAAACAAAACTATAAAAAAATTATTGTTCATCTTTTTTCTGCACTTTTAGCAGCACAGACCTATAGCCTGTTACTCCTCTTGGACATTTGTTAGCAGTGCAGTCACCTCCGTTCTCTGCCAAGAGGAATTATCTGAAGAGAAAAGGGAATAACACCCTGAATCAGCCATGGCTTCCTAGTTAGGGCCTATTCCCACTCAGGACATGTGATATAAAGAGATTCATCTGAGGAAGATTCATCTGAGGAAGATTCTGGATGCTGGAGATCAGGGTCAGCAGGGGCCTCCTGGCATGACAACGCATTTTGCAAGATGGTCTCTTCTTTAGCTGTGGCCAATCCCAGCTCTCTAGCAGTTTCTGAGACCTGGGAAAGGAAGGCAGTTACTAAGACACAGGAATGGTGGGGAAAGGCATGGCAGCTGTCAGACCTTTATCTCCCACTACCTCATCTTTACTGGACAGTCAACATTAATATGCTAACTGAAATTACTGATGTGAAATCTGCAGATAGGACCCAGAATTCACTCAAACCTCCACATAGCATTCCACCTATCTGAAGACATGCATGCAAGAATGTGACATGTTATTCACCTGTCACCCTGAGTGGACAGAAGACTAAAGCAGAGTTGAAAGGTTCACTTGCCAGTGATAATAGTGCCTCCAAAGAGGCTAATTCAGAGTCTCACAAGAGGCTAACTTCCCAGAATACTTGTGTGAAAAAAGAGCAAAGAACAGCTACATTCCATGAGGAGGGCGGCTGCTTGGAAGTATGGATTAGAAAGTTGGTGGGAGGAAGCAAAGATAGATTCTATTGTGCCAATTATCAGATAGTCATAGCCTGGCCGAATTGTTTGTCCCTACCTGATGTTCTTTAGTCTCCAGGTTGTTGGTCTTCTCCTGTTCTTCTGTACCACTCAGGTTCAACTCCATCAAACATTGACGAATGACGGCCCAATCAGCCAGTACTTCCTTCTTCTCCTGCTGCAATATTGCCAACTTCTTCTTTATAAGGTTCTTCTCCAGCAGGAGCCGGCTGTGCAGGTTACTGGAAACACACTCTGCATGGTAAGTTCCTGCAGCCTCCTCCTCCCATTTCTACTTACAGGTCCCATTAACCTGACATGTACCGTGATTCCTGTGAAGACCTAATACAATCCACCAGGATACATCCATGACAGCTGTACAAACAGCAAATAGCCATTTCATGGAAGAAGAAATTTGTGCTGCAGTCCAAACACCAAAAGGGTCCATGTTTTTCCAAAAGAAACAGGGATCTCCATCTACTCATGACAGCCCATGCATTGGGACAATACCAATTAGTAGGGTGCAACTACAATCAGGGTAGTCATTAGAACCAAAGGGAGGGCACTCTATCCTCATATTACACCTCACTTAGCTCTGTAAAACCCTGCCTGAGCCCCAGAGGCCCAGTACAACATAATAACCTTCTGATGATCTGAATCACTTGTCTGTTTAGAGGCTCCTGAGGATGCCTGGAGAACACTGGCAGTGGTAACAGTCTCCTAGAGACCTAGGAAAACTGAGTCCAAAAATCCAAGGGACACTGATGCCTAAAAAGCATAAAGTATAGAACCAGACCTGCAGTCTCCCGACCAGAAACAAAGGAAGGCAGAAATGGCCATTTCACAAGTGTTGGCCTCCCAGACAAGTACTTACCGGTAGAAATTTATCTCCTTCATGAGCTCCTGCTTGTTCTCTCGGGCCTCCATGTTCTTGTTCTCTAATTCATGTAGGAATGTCATGATCTCCTTCTCCTTTAATTTCAGTTCTTTATAGTGTCCATTTGGCCTGTGGTAGGGACTGGCCCCAGGAAGACAGAACTCCATAAACTTAGGCTTTTAGTAACACATGAACTCAGGCTGGGTCCTGGACTACTGCAGCCATGGAAACCACACACTGCATTCTAAATGCTGGGATTTTCTTAACCTTGGGAAACTGGCTATCCTGGTCCCTGAACACCAGAAGCTAGGCATCTAGATTGAGGGTGCCCTGGCTCCCTGCGTTATTCAGTAGGTCTGAAGGGCAGACTAAGCAGTTATGTTCTCAGGGGTCTAGGCTACAGGTCTTTACCCACCAAACAGCTGTGATGGTTTTTCCCCTGTTTCCATAAAAGGGATTCTAAATCCTGGATACCTAATACTGTAGAGACAGTTATTATATATAATTCTGGAGATGAGTCCAGACATCACCACAGATTTATAATCTGCCCCAAAAATACAAAAGTACTAACACATGTGACAACATAGTCAAAGTGCAATGCTATTTAAAGTGGGGACTACCAGGCCTCAGGACCCACCTCACCTGGATACTCTTAGGTAAGTAAATCCTCAGGCCAAAACACCTACCCCTAGATTCCAAATTGTGGAGAGAAATAAAAACATACAAAACATATTCACAGGTCTGTACCTGTGCATGCACATAGACTCACAGACTTAGACCTATACACAGGATGGAGAAACAAAGAGTGAGAGAATGAAAGAGAAAGAGAGACAGAGACAAAGGGAACACAATGAGAGGTAGAGTAATGCATGCAACATTACTGCCTCAGAGTATAAGGCACACAGACAAAGAGGAACAGGCATGAACTTCAGGCATTCTAATCAAGCACTGAGAAGAACCATGTGGGACCAGGCCCCTCCAGCTGCTACCTGGAGGTTCCAACACTCTGTCACCTTCGAAACAAGTAAAAACACAACTACAAACTCCCATCACCTAGCAACCTCCTGTCAAAGGCTTTCCAAATGAACCCTAGGAAATCATCACTGCCTCTATCCCTGAGTTCTTCACTCAGACTCCAAGTTCCTCTTTTCAAGTGGAGGGAGCAGAAGAGTCTATTTCCCTTCTCGCTCCTGACAAAACTTCAGGTGTGGCCACTCCTCTAATAAGTATTTAGGGGCATGAAGTGAGGCCCAGTTATATTCTGGTGGTATAGCTTCCTAGAACCCACCCCTTTAAAAGCATAAGATGAAGGAGGTATTGCAGACCCCGGAATGACACCACAGGTATGGAGCAACGTATACCTCTTGTTCATGGATCCCTCGGTCACATAGATCAGGCGATCTCTCAGCTCATTTGTCTCCTGGGTAGTGAGCTGGATCTCTTTGATCAGCTCATTCTCTTCCTTCTCAAACTGCTCCTTGCTCATGACAGGTATAGGGGATGATGTCTGTTTGTGAGCCACTGTAGGTAGATGAATATGAGAATATTTGATGTGAGAATGCAAAGAGTGTGGACTTACCAAAGAGAAGGAAAAAGGCCTGTAACCTAGTGACACCACCAAGAGATTGGTCCCAGCATGAGATTTCTTCTGAGTGGATCTCATTTCTACCATCACTCTAGAGAGATCAGGTGATGTAAGTAGCCAGATGTATCCTCATTCCCCCTTAAACGTGCTTATGAGGACCAGAGAGATGTCTTCTTCAGGGTACAACTTGGCTTCAGAGCCCTGAGCCCTGTGGTTTCACAAGTCAGACTACAAATTCACTATCACAAGTATTTTAGATCTTGGAGATGCTCAGATATCCTACCTGTTACTCTAAGCCAAGGAATTTGTTTAATAAGTCAGGCAGGGGGAGAATATGTTTATCACAATGATCAACTTCCCCCCTGAAACACAAAACATCCCAGAAATAAAAATAGAATCCCCCTCTGGGTCTATCAACTGCTTGTTCTTTGTTTACAGTATAGAAATGGCTGCCACCCACAATTGGTGATAAAGAAAGGTAAGGTAGGAACTGTCACAAACAGGAGGTCAGAGTAGTTCTGAGAACATGACATCATGGTCTGGAGCACCATTCTCTCCCTGTGACTAATGTCAGATAACTACAGGAGCTTAAAGAAGCCATGGACTGAAGTGCAGGTATTCCCTCCCTCAATCTGGCATAGCTTAGACCTGCTGTCACTCCTGATGGTCTCATTCTGTCCCCAAGTAACACCCACAATACCCAGTGCAAGTCAAGACTTGAAGTTCATAGCCCAACAGCTTTGACCTTGCCAACTCCTGCCTTAGGGGATGGAAAAGTACTGTTCTGAAATCCTTGATGATTCAAGAAATGTGATAACCATGGAAGTTTTTTTGCTACCCAGAGTCTCCAGTTCCACATTACTAGAAAGGCCAGCTCAGGCCACCCTACCAGGAAGCTCAACATCCACTTCCCAGGACTTACTCCACATTCGCCAAGTCCACCTACTTCGTCCTTCATTACTCTCAGATGGAACGCCAGCATCCTTCCTCCCCTCTCTGGTCTCTCTCCCATCCACATTGGTTCTCTGAAAAAGTCTACCAAGTCGGGCAAGCAGGGCCATCACTGCAATGTCCAGTCTCTGACTGAGAAATCTCAGTCAGCTTGTTGTAACTACAACACTGGTGACATCACAGAGGTTGCTTAGAACTCTCCAGGAGACAATAGAATGTCCAAGAAAGGACTGCTGATGTCATGGACTACATATAGCCTTTGGTTCCCTGCTAATGTTCTCACTGTATTGACAGGAAGCTGAGCTGCTCTTTCCTGGGGCATAGCCATTGAGCACATCCTCCTTCCAAAGCCAGGGTTTGCTCTAGGCTTGATTGGCCACACCTAAGTAATTCCTATGTATCTAACTCTGTGTTTTCTTTCCAAACCCTTCTCAGAAATATCTCATCCTACCTTAAATTTTCCTCAATCAGCAATAGGAGCCATTAAAACTTAGTGAGAAATCATACCAGTTTGAATATGCAGCCAAAATCTACTCCTGTCTAATCATATACAGGTGCATGAAATCTCATCCATGCTGAGCCTTCAGGGCTGGTTGCAGTGTGGGTGCGTGTTAGGGACCACACTCATGAAGCCTTGTGTTTAGCATTTGAAATTTGCCCCAAGATCCCTTAGGAGGGAGACATGCAGTCATCATGCTTCTGACAACATTCTAGAGATCTTTTGGCAAAGGAAACTGAAATATGGAGCCACCAATGTGTGACCATCAGATTGTGTGGGGGCTTTTCTCACTGCACCAATCTCACCGATCAGTATTGCTTATAGCCCTCTGTGTGCTAGACCATGAGTTTCTGTATGAAATAAATAATATATTCAACAGAGGTGCGGATGTGCAGGCAGAAAGTATAGGGTAATACTATAGACATAGGTTAGTTGACTGGGCAAGGTCCTAGCATCTTGTATTTGGGTTCATGTTTGGCCCCACAAACCACACAAAACCCAATTTCCGTCAAACATGAATGATTCATTAAATGCAGACCCTAAAGTTGATTGATCAGAACCATTGCTCAGGATTTGTGCCTGAGCCATAGCTCAAAAAATCTATCTTTGTTAACTTATAAAGACAGAAAACAAAAACAAAACCAAACCAACCAACCAAACAAAAACAAATGAAAAAACAAAATTAGTTCATTTAAAGTTAGGGAAGTATCCAGTGCTCTGTTCGGATCAGGCCGTTTTAGATATAACTGCATATTGACCCTTAATTTGAGGGGTCCCATGGAATGGTTTATGTACCATTGTAAGATTAACAAACCTCATACAGAACACAACAGAATGTGGACACCATGACTTTGCTGAGTCAAGTTGTTTTCTCTGTTGATGATTGGCTGTCATATGACAGCAACTATCTGAAATAGGGGGCAGACATAGAAATCAATGACTTTTGCTATACTGTGCTGTACATGCCTTAGCATTAGATTATCCAGGTCTCTCACAATGACTAGTTATGTTTCCACAGTACTTGGAGGCCCCACTTGGAAGCTCAAATATAGGAAAGTGGAAGCAGAATTGTCTGAGCTCAAGGTTAACTTGGTCCACATGGGGTATTTGAGACCCTGTTTCAGAAAACAACACTGAATCACACACTACATCAAAGGCCTCACTTACCAAGTCTTGTCTATTATAAAGAACTTACCATTCTCCCCCTTCCAGTCTTTCTTTCTGGGAAGATGGAGAAGTGAGAATGATCTTTCCATTCTAAGGACTATTTTCTCTGTTTCCCTTAGCCCACATTAGGCAAAAATGAAAGTGAGTATCATCATCTGAACAACTGATTAATATCCACTGCTGGTAGCGTGATACGGTGCTGGTGACAACCTTATCTTCCTTTAATGTTGCTGACCCAGCAGGAAGTATTAAGTGCTGAGGCCAAAGCTCAGAGAACCTTTCAAGGGGCTAGACAGAAGCCATCAGAGACTCTCCACATCCTTGTCCTGAGATGAAATCCAGGAAAACAATGTGAACTTGGTGGCCAATTTACCATACATCAAACTTCTACCTCCACCTTTCTATGTTCAGTACAGGAATGTGTGCACGCACCTCCATGTCAGATTGATCTTGATATATGTCCCAGGGCGCAGACTATTTAGAGAGTTGGTTGTAGTCAAGCAGTTGGTGCCCTCAGTAAGATGTGAAGACTATCAATAATAAGTGACCACACTGTATTTGTTTAAACATTAGTTAAAAATTGAGCATATCTGAGGAATTGGACACCAGCTCTGCGTCCTGGTCTTTTTGTGCCTATACCTTGCTCAAAAGGAAGGTGGGAGGACAACTTGGGTTCCTCTGCATGGATAGAGTGAGGTGAAATCGGCACCGACCAGTATGAGACACAGTGCTGAAGCCCTTTATTTCAAGTAAAAAACACATTCTCTGTCCTCCTTGAAAGTGCTCCTGTTGAGGCCATGGACCTTGTATAAACATGCTAACATCATGCAGACATCTTTCCTAATGATACAAAGTTCTCTCTGGTAAGGCTTGCCCCCTTACCATATCTGTAGGAAATTTGTTACATGGCAGCCGTCAGTCTATTTCATGCTTTTGCCATAATATGCTTCCAAGTTGTGATGGTTTGTATACTCTTGTACCAGAGAGTGGCACCATTTGGATGGGTAGCATTGTTGGTATAGGTGTGACCTGTTTGCAGTAGGCATGTCACTGTGGGCGTGGGCTTAATACTCTCATCCTAGGTGCCTGGAAATGGGTCTTTTACTAGCAGCATTTGGGTGAAGATGTGGAACTCTCAGCTCTGCTCTTGCCATGCCTGTGTGAATGCTGTCATGCTTGATGATAATTGACTGAACCTCTGAACGTGTAAGCCCGCCCCAATGAAATGTTTTTATAAGTCTTGCCCTAGTCATAGTGTCTGTTCCCAGCAGTAAAACCATAACTAAGTCAGATGTTGGGACAGCCATTGAGGGAGGGGGCAAGCATGTGCCTGTTTGAGTGAGTTTGCAAGCTACTCCCCCAGTGCACTACCCTTGTCCTGGCCTGCCTCTGCTTGAGCTCTTGCTAAGCTGAGGGAGCTGCCATTTGCTGAGTGAGAGGCGCTACCCCATGGACAGAGTTGGAGCTAGCAAGCAAGATTGAAACAAGCAAGAGTGAGTGAGTAATCACAGCAGGGAGATGTGCCCAGAGGAAGGCTGCATGGCCATGCTGGGCATGCTCTGCTCCTGGTGGGAAGTCCCAGCCATTGCACAATTCTGCTTGTTCTTTCACAAGTCGTTATGCCTGCTCACCTTTGAGATCGAGGAGTTAGAGGCAGCTCTTCACAGAGATGACTTGGTATTTATCAGTGATCTGATTGCCTGCCTGCTTCAAGGCTGCTATTAGCGAAGAGGTATCACGTCTCAGACATTCCACAGCTACTTGGAAGATATTGTTAACTAAGGTTGTGAGCTTGAAGAAGGAAAGCCCAATCCTCTGAGAGATCCCAGTTTTCAAACCTTCCTCTGCGTACATGAGTAGAGATCCTGCATCTCCTCTGTGATTACCCGCTTGTTGCAGATGATGTCTTTGATCTTCTCAAGGGTCTGGATGCAGACAGTCTCTGAGTTGAACCTCTAGGTGAAGACAATTCAGGTGCACTGTACTGGTACTTCTATGGGACACAAATGTACAAAGAAGACCTAGTACACGGAAGGTCCAATGGAGAACTCTCCTTGAGCAGGGAAAGTGAAAGGCAAAAAAAAAAAAAAATGTCTCAAATGTTCCAGGAAAAACAGACAAAAGAAGAGGAAGGCCTGCAAAACGAAAAAAAAAAAAAAAACTACAGGAGGAGATTATATCCAGTGAAAAGCAGGAAGAAAACTCCTTGACGTCTGACCTACACAAAAGAAATGGATCCGGAGGGGCAGGCCAAGGTACTTGGTGGATCCTGTGTCTAACAGAAGAATGGAGACAGGTTACTGAGAGCTTCCTGAGAGCCGACCTCTCTCCAAGAGCAGCAACTCTACAAGCTCCTTAGCAGGACTTCCTGCCTGAAATCTGCAACATGATTGCTCAGAAGGGAAAATGTCCACAGGGCACAAAGCCAGAGCTGCAACACAGGTTTATATCTGTCCACCTGCCCATCCAATTCATCAAGCTAGAGGAAACTCCCATGCTCACCAAGATAGAAAAACAGAAGCACAGGGGGGAGGAGGAGGAATGACCGATCTTTCTTGCAGTGCAGAAGAAGGAGCAAGATCAGATGTTAAAGGAGGAGAGAATGCAGGAAAAGGAGGAAAAAGGTCAAGGCAGTGGAAGTCTGGGCTAAGAGGAGAAAGCTCAGGGAAGAATGAGCATGGCTATTGGCTAAAGGCAAGGAGCTACCCCCAGAACTTTCCCATTTGGATCTGAATTCTCCTATGAGGGAATGGAAGAAGACCAAGGACCTCTTTGAATTGGATGACGATTTCACAGCCATGTAAAAGTTCTAGATGTGGCAAAGGCTCACAAGGATTCCTGGCCCTTCTTGGAACCTGTGGATGAATCTTATGCCCCCAACTATTACCAGATTATTAAGACCCCCATGGATATTTCAAGCATGGAGAAGAAATTAAATGGAGGTTCATAGTTTACCAGGGAGGAATTTGTAAATGTCACGAAGACCATGTTCAAAAATTGCCGAAAATACAATGGTGACAGTAATGAATATACCAAGATGTCTGACAATTTAGAGCAGTGTTTCCATCGGGCCATGACAAAACACTTTCCTGGTGAAGATGGAGACACAGATGAAGAATTTTGGATCAAAGAGGATGAAAAATGCTAAAAAAGAAGGAGTCAGTCTGGTAGAAATAGTGGAAGCCATGTTTGGACTCTCTCAAGAAACACAGAAGTGTAGAGCAGGAAACAGCCACCAGTAAAGAATGGGGGAAAATCATTGCCCACAGCACACTGAGCTGCCTCCTCAGGGGACAATCAGAGCAGCAGTTCCATAAACTCCCTCCAGAGGTCCGCACATCAAATGGCCAAGGCTTTTCTTGCCCCCTGCATTGTGGTAGGGTGCCTAGTCACGCATCCCTTTTAAACCAGATGAAGCCAGCAGCACCAGGAACGTTTGGCTCTCTTCAAGGATCAGAACCCATCAACTTACATGGCTCCTCTTGAATTCTAGAGGTGCCCCCAGAGGAGCCCTTGCAACACCCAACCTTTGCTATACAGTCTCCAGTTGGAATTAGCAACCATTGGGGATCCCTGCTCAGTGCTTCAGACCTTTCCAATATGGTGTCACATGTCCCATCCTTACAGCTTGGGCAGATGAATTGTCCCAGTCAAGTTGGAAACATGTATCCACCAGCTCCATTCCAGGCAGGATTTATTCCTTCTAGGCATGGTGGGACTCCAGCCCGACCCCCAGACTTTCCTGAAAGGTCTGAAATTCCTCCCGGTCATATTTATCATTCATACAAGTATCTAAATCGAGGACACCCTGCTGTTTGGAATGGGAACCATGGTACTGTAAACCCTGGATGTTTGGGGCCAGTTGAGAATCCCCACCTGGGTTCAGGAACCTCTCACCACCCTCATACCATTGGTCATGTGATGGATGGCCAAGTGATGAGACAACCTATCCCACCAAACCAGTGGACTAAACAGTCAAGCTTTCTACCTCATGGTGTTCCTTCTTCAGGGTATATGCAGCCACCCTGTAAGTCTGATGGACGTGGTTTGCAGCCACCTCCAACTCCAGCACCAAGTCCTGGATTCAGAGGGCCCTCCCAGGTGCCCCGGGGGGCACAAGTAGGGGAATCCATGATGGACAGCCCTGAAATGATTGCCATGAAGCAGCTCCCCTCCGGAGTCTTTCCCCCAGGTATGCCTTACCACCCCCCTCCAGCGCACTCCTCCCCAATACCTGGTCCCTCTCCAAAGGTAGCTCATTCGTCATCAGTATGTGTGTCAGAGCCCTAGACTGCATTGGACAACCCTGGGAGTACACAGGAGATGACTGAAACACAAGAGCCTGAGGAAGACCAAGAGCCTTTGTCTGGACATGAAGAGAAAGCAGCAAGCATTTGTTCTTCAGAGGGGGTATACCTCAAACAACTACTTCACCCTGCACCTCCCTTGCAAGCCAGCGGTACCAGGCAAAGCTCACCACAAGAAAGGGAAACAGAGGACCTCCGACTCAATAGTGATGCTTCAGACTCTGCAGACACTTCTAACACATCAAAGAACAAGAACACCTGGCCTTTGGACAATAGCTACAGCAGCCCAGCTGTGCAAGGCTGTTTGAGAGACTTCTCCATAGTGGCAGAGATGGGGAATCTACCTGAAAATGAGGTCCTTGGTGAAGCATCTCCCTGTAGGTCAGAGGGGAAGGGCCTTGATGGTAGTGGTCCAGAAAAGCCAATCTGCCCCAGGGGTAAAACATTGCAAGAAGCCATGCTATGCATAGGACCGAATGCTACTACACCTCTTTGCACAGATCCCGGTTGCATGGCTGGCAAGGTGAACCAGTTTTCTCCCTTATACATGCCTGGCATAGAATACTCTAACTCAGCTACACAGTACTCTATGAGTCCAAGTTTGCAAGGCTTGGGCTCTATGATGGGAGGAAAGTCCTCAGGATCACAGCCTCAGTCCTTTCCTCCCAGGGGGTTCCAGGATAATGGTCCCCACCCTGGACTCTTTCCTAGGTACGATCCTCAGCAAGGAATGAGATATACCTACCAGCCTTCTTCTCTGCCTTCCTACCACCCCTATCAGAGGACTCCTCATTATACATGTCCACAGGGCTTTTCTGATTGGCAGAGATCTCTCCCTTCCCAGAGAAGCCCAAGTGGACCCCCAGGGAGTCACCCTCCATGCTCCCTCTTCCCAGAGAAGAATGTCCTGTCTAGTCTGCAAGGTTGTGAGACACTAAATTCTGCCTTAACTCCTCCAACTCAAATGGATGCAGTGACTGCTAAGGTTGTTCCTCCTGATGGACACAATTCTGGTCCAGAAGAAGAAAAGATGGACGAATCTGTGGAGAGGCCAGAGAGTCCCCCAAAATTCTAGATCTGGACAACCATGATGCAGCTCCCAAGTGGCAGAACTCACTGTCAACCAGTGTCTATCTTTATGGAACTCCACCACCATCTCTGAGTTCAGGAATGACTTTTGGTTCATCTGCTTTCCCACCCCACAGTGTGATGCTGCAGACAGGGTCTCCATACACTCCTCAGTGATCAGCCAGTCATTTTCACCCCAGGGCATACCCATCCTCTGTGCCTGCCCATCCACATCCCCACCCAGTAGCCACCCAACCCAATGGCCTCTCTCCAGAGCGTTCCCTCAACTTCTGTCACAAAGAGGGCCTAGGTCACTTTCAGGCTTCGATGATGGAGCAAACTGGCACTTGAAGCAGATTAAGAGGCACATTTCAAGAAGTACACAGACCAACGGGATTGCAAATGCATCCAGTCCAGTCACAGTCCTTATTCCAAAAGACCTGGGCGCCTGTGGAGTCACCAGAACAGTTGCTGACTCGTAAAATCCCAATACTTCCTCTGGATCAGAGCTAGTCTAGGGAGGACCTAAGCCCTAAGGAAGTGGACGGCTGCTTGTGGAGACCATAAGTCAGGCCTGGCGGATTTGGAGGAATGAATGCTGTACATCTCTGTCCTGTCTTCCGGTTCCACCTCTTCACTGTGAATCAAGCCTTCCTCAGAGCTGAACAGTATAAGCCTTAGGTGCATACTCTTTAGATAACTGGCTGGCCTGTAGCTGGGATCATCTGCACAGCTGACAAACTTACCCACAGCAATATACCTGGAGTTCTTGCTGGCTTCTCCAAATCCCAAGACTCTTGTCCAGGGAAAATCAATTTAAACTTGGGTGGAGTGTACATGTAATGCTGGAGTGGTGCCTTTAAACTTTCATGAGCAGCTAATCTCAGGTATATATTTGGTGAAGGGACTACTTTAGTATTAATGTTTTTGGAGCTGGTCCAGTTTACAGAAGTTTCATGTTGCCAAATTAAAATTATTATTTTTTTTTGTGGTGACTGTATTGTATATATAGTGGGACAGTCAGGTGGGTACATGGAGGAGTTGGGAGTCCTTCCCCGATATGGCCAGCATACTGTACTGGAAGATTCTCTGTCTTTGTACAGTCAGGTCTCACTGAATGCCTGAGGAACGAGGAGAAGAGATCCAGAAGGCTGCAGCTTATATATTTCCCTTAACTTGTTTCCTCTGCAGCTGGCCTCGGAGACAACATGTCCTCCTCAGCATTCATTTCACAGTTGATTGGACGGTGCTGTCATGGGGCTTTACTGGGTGTTGCAGCCATAGGACAGGCTGCTCTCACTCTGGTGGCCTAAGTTCTGGACTTGGGAAAGCATGTCCCTTCCTGCTTTTCCACCAGCTCTACCAGATAGTTGTAAGCCAGGAATTTGGCTCTAGAGTGTTTTACTTATCAGAAGATAAAGTGGCTTCTTCATGGGCCTGTCAGGCCTGTGATCTAGAAGGCATCAAACAACACTTTCTAGCACAATCACATTTTGTGAAAGTGACTACTCAGGTTTCTTATGTATGTTAGTCCCAAGAAAGAAATTGCACAGGTTTGAAAAAAAAAAAAAGACAGAAGTTGGTACCAGGGAATGGGGCATTTCTGGGATAGGACTGACCATGCTTTCATTTGAAGAATGTAGATTTAGGGACTTTGGATTTGGAACACAGAGGAATGCTTTAAAAGTGGCTTAATGGGTCATCCTAGTAGGAATATGGAAGACTTTGTTGCTGGGAGTTATTTGAACTGTGTTGACCTGGCCCAAGAGATTTCAAAGGAGAAGAATTTCAGAATGTGGCAGAAAGACTGTTTTTGTCATATTTTGATGAAGAATGTGGCTAGTTTTTGTCCTAGACTGACAAGTCTGCCTGAGACTAAGGTGAAGAGCCTCAGATTAATTGCATTGACAAGGGAAGTTTCAGAAAAGCCCAGCAGAGACTTTGTTCTCTGGTTAAGTCTTAGAAAGATAAGTTTTAACAAGCATAGCAAGCTTAGAAAGGAAAAATATAAAATACATGGTTTGAGTATTAAAGGGGCACCAGGACGTGAAATGGAGCAAAATCCTATGTTAGGAGATAACAGATTAAGGAAGTGGGACCTTGGGGTCAGACTCTACCCATCTAAATTAGATTCAGGCATGGTGATGCACACCTTTAATCCCAGGAGACAGGCATGTTGATCTATGCCTTTCAAGGTCAATCTACAGGGCAAGAACCAGGATAGCCTAGCTTAGGCAGTGAAGGATTTGGAAAACAAAGCCAATGATAATGTAATAGTACAAGAGGGTCATGTTCTAGTTCCTGTAAGCAGCCGAACTGGGCACCTTCAGCCATGTGGCTCTGGCTCTAGACTTAGGAATGGAAGGAACTACTGGGACATTTGATTCGGGTTAGCTGGAGCTAAGATATTAGCAATGATTAAGAAGAGACCAGCATCACTGAATTGAAATATGGGAATTGTTTTCTTAGAGCACAAAGAAGCTGTGTTTCAGAGACAGGCAAGGTTGTACTTCATGCAGCTTCTGGACTTGGTAATGTGGAAGAGTCACCCAGGTGGCACTGGTTTGGAAGGCATGAGGTGTCATGAAGAACAGCTGATGCTTGGCATTGTGAGAGATCATGGAAGACCATTGGAGAAGGTGTAGCCTCAGCTGTAGTTGATGGCCCAGGACTGAGGGTGTCATGAAAAGGATTTGAGGCTTGGCACCATGAAGAGAGCCTATGAGAGGCTATTGGTGAAGCCTAGTTTGAGTGGAACACCCTTGTGTATTGGATTTGTCAGTACCATGGGATGATCACCAAGAACAGCAGCTGTAGTGGAGTGGATCAACCTGAACTTAGAGTGCTACAGAGGTCAGAGGTGGATAAGTGATGCCAGCCCTTAGGAGGAGCCCAAAAGTTCAAGTGGAATCCCAGACACTGAAACAAGAAGCTGTATCATTGAAATTACCTTGGAGACTCAAAGACGTTAAAAATGCCAGAGCCATGGTATACATGATAAGGAAAGCTCCTAAGAGGGAGTTGAACCAGCCGAGGATAATGCAGTTTTTTTGCAGTCAACAAAGATGAAAAAGGAGTGGAGATCTGAGGTCTGTTAACCTTATAAATTTCCACATCTATATGTTTCACATAAGACCTTTCAAATTCAAGGTCAATATGAACTATTATGTTTAAATCGGCTTGAGTAAGGGCAGCATTTCCAGTCCTTGTGCATGAGCTCTTTGTGTTTTTTTTTCATGGAGCTGGCCCTAAGAAATATCTAGCATACAGTTTTCAGCTGTTGTCCTGGTTGTTCTGTCATGGGGTGTGCATTTAATAAACCTTCCGTGTTTAACTGAATTCAGTGTTTCTTTGGATTGTTTGTTGACCCTTGGACATAAACACTTCCATTCAGCAGCACATAGGACACTGAGCCAAGGTCAAGAATGGTGATATCTTGCCATAAATTATGTGAGAAGGGGGAAGGGTAATTTATCCCTTATGATAAGGATCAGGGGTGGCTTGGTGCTTTTTAGGTTTCTTTTGCCTTTTAAACTGCTTCAAGACCCCATTTCTGATGTCCTAGGAATCATCGTGT
Source organism: Mus caroli (assembly GCF_978045245.1). Lineage (NCBI taxonomy): Eukaryota > Metazoa > Chordata > Mammalia > Rodentia > Muridae > Mus > Mus caroli. The sequence continues at coordinate 24,975,578 of NW_028227259.1, forward strand.
TCCCATGATGATGCACTCAGACATGCCTGGAAACTACCAGGACACTTGTCAGAGAGCTTGATTTCTAAAAGAAAGGGATTATGGTTAATCTATGCTGCAGGATATTTGGTCACATTGTAAACCTCAAGATTGTGTTAATTCCTGAAAAAGAAAACGAAAAAAGAAAAACACCTTTTTATGGTGTAGCTCAGCCCTAGCACAGACCTGTAATCCAAGAGCTTTCTGTTCAGTGTACATTTTTGTCCTGTGGTTCATCCCTATCACTCACATATATTGTAAAGCAAATTAAAGTCAACACCATGTCCAGAAGTAGAGCAATTAACCAGTTGAAAGGGAATGAATATAATTAAACAAAAGGATGGCCTTTTTGGGGGAGGGGGGGTTGAGACAAGATGTCTCTGTATAGCACTGGCTGTCCTGGAACTCATTCTGTAGACCAGGCTGGCCTCGAACTCTGAAATCTGCCTGCCTCTGCCTCCCAAGTGCAGGGATTAAAGACATGAACCACCACTGTCTGGCCTGAGAAAGAAGGACTTTAACTTGATGGATATTTTAGACAGTATGGGGAGGGATAAAGACTGCTTTCCTACTGGGAGTTCATCAGGGTAGGAAGGTCAGCTAGGTGCTTTCACTGACTCTCTGAGCTGGCTACTGCCACTGAGTCTTCACTGGTAAAATTAAATGCCTGGTTTACGTGTGTGTTTTAAAAATGTATTTATTAATCATTCCATTGGGTTACATCTCACATGATATGCCACTTCCTGGTTACCCTCCACTAACCCCTCAAAATACATGTGCACTCTCAGCCCCCACTGTGCCTGGATGAGGATTCTCCTTCAACCACCCTCCCTTTCTTGACCTACTGATTGAGAAACCCCCTACACTGGAACATCAAACCTCCATAGGACCAAGGGCCTTGCCTCCCATTGCTTTCAGTTAGGCCATTCTCTGCTACAATGTATCTGGAGTTATAGATCCCTGCTTATACACTCCTGGGTTGGTGGTCTAGTGTCTAGGAGTACTGGGTGGTCCGGCCAGCAGATTTTGTTTTTCAATAGGATTCCATTCCCCTCTTCACCTCCAGCTTTTCTGCAAGCTCCTGCAATGAGTTCCCTGAGCTCAGTGTAATAGTTGGCTCCAATGGTCAGTTGCTGGCCACACCTCCCAAAGAAACATCACTCCAAGTTCCTGTCTGCAAGCACCTCTTGACCATAGGAACAGTGTCTGGTTTGGTGTCTGAAGACAGGATGGATCCCCAGGTAGGGAAGTCCCTGGACAGCCCTTCCTTCAGTCTCTGCTCCATTTCTTGTCCCTGTTCTTCCTTTTCTCAGGAACATTTCTTGGTTAAAAACTTTGAGATGGGTGGATGGCACAATTCCTTGACAGAGAGCATTGGCAGGGGTTGCCTTTGGGTTTGGGGGACATGGGGGAGGCATACCTATCTATTGGAGGTGGTTTCTACAGGTTCTATCTCCCTGATGTCTGAGAGCCTCAAGGGTCTATTCCCTGTTCCTCATCCTTCCACTCCCCATGTAATTTTTTTTCAATTTCTTAACCTCCTGTTCCTCTCTCCAATCCCTTCCAGTACCTGATACTGCCTCCCTTATTTCCTCCCCTTCCTCTCTCCCTCCAAGGTCCCTCTCTTCCTCCCAGAATCTTCATTTTTCCCCCTTAATGCAGGATAGGGTAATGCCAGGACCAGGATTGGGAATGGGTGGGTTAGGGAGCAGGGGGAAGGTGGAGGAGATAGGGTATTTTCAGAGGGGAAACAAGGAAAGGGGATAACATTTGAAATGTAAATAAAGACAATATATAAAAAAAGGAAAGAAAGAAAGAACATGAGACCAGAATCAACTGACAAGGACACATGGGTTACCACAGAGTGCACAGGCACAGTGTGGGGCTGATCTAGGACCTATGTATTTATGTTATGGTTGTGTAGCCTGGCATTCTTGCAAGATTCCTAACAGTGGGAGCAAGGCTCTCTCTGAATGTTTTGCTTACTTTTTGGACCCTTTTCCTCCACTGACCTGCCATGTCTTGTCCAAGCCTTGATATGATAACATGTACTGAGTTTTATTGCCCCCTGTTATGCTGTATTTGGTTGATGTTCCTGGGAGGCCTGTGCTTTTCTGAGAGTAGTAGTGCTTCCCGGAAGGTAGATTTCAGGAAAGGGGAGGTGGAGGGGAGAGGGTTGGGGGAAGGAAAGGGACAGAATATACTATACGAATGAAAAATAAATAATTTGCCCTTCTGTTAAAATTTATTGAGGGAACACCCAACATCGTTCTCTAGACACACACACACACACACACACACACACACACACACACACAGAAATGAAAACCACAAAAAGTCAATGGTATAGTTTTTTCTTTTTTTAAATATTATTTTTTTATTTATTTTTTAATTTTTTATTTTTAGTGGATATTTACTTTATTTACATTTCAAATGCTATCCCGAAACTTCCCTGTACCCTCCCTCCCCCATGCTCCCCTACCCACCTACTTCCACTTCTTGGCCCTGGTGTTCCCTTGTACTGGGGCATACTTTGCAAGACCAAGGAGCCTCTACTCCCAATGATGGCCAACCAGGCCATCTTCTGCAACCTATACAGCTAGCAACATGAGCTCAGGGGTACTGGTAAGTTCATATTGTTGTTCTACCTATCAGGTTGCAGAACCCTTCAGCTCTTTGGTACTTTCTCTAGCTCCTCCAATGGGGGCCCTGTGTTTCATCCAATAGATGACTATGAGCATCCACTTCAGTATTTGCCAGGCACTGGCATAACCTCACATAAGTCAGCTATATCAGGGTCCTTTCAGCGAAATCTTGCTGGCTTATGCAATAGTGTCCGGGTTTGGTGGATGATTATGGGATGGATCCCACCTGGGGTAGTCTCTGGATGGACCATCCTTTTTTCTTAGCTCCAAAATTTTTCTTTGTAATTCCTTCCATAGATATTTTGTTCCCTATTCTAAAGAGGAATGAAGTATCAACATGTTGGTCTTGCTTCTTGATTTTCTTGTGTTTGGCAAATTGTATCTTGGGTATTCGAAGTTTCTGGACTAATATCCACTTATCAGTGAGGGCATATCAAGTGATTTCTTTTGTGATTGGGTTACCTCACTCAGGATGATATCTCCCAGATACATCCATTTGACCAAGAATTTCATAAATTCATTGTTTTTAATAGCTGAGTAGTAATCCATTGTGTAAATGTACCACATTTTCTGTATCCATTCCTCTGTTGAAGGACATCTGGGTTCTTTCCAGCATTTGGCTATTATAAATAAGGCTGCTGTGAACATAGTGGAGCATGTGTCCTTATTACCACTTACAATATCTTCTGGGTATATGCCCAGGAGAGGTATTGCTGGATCTTTGGGTAGTACTATGTCCAAGTTTCTGAGGAACTGCCAGACTGATTTCCAGAGTGGTTGTACCAGCTACCAATCTCACCAGCAATGGAGGAGTCTTCCTCTTTCTCCACATCCTTGCCAGCATCTGCTGTCACCTGAATTTTTGATCTTAGCTATTCTGACTGGTGTGAGGTGGAATCTCAGGGTTGTTTTGATTTGCATTTCCCTGATCAGTAAGGATGTTGAACATTTTTTCATATACTTCTCAGCCTCTCAGCCTCATGTACTTCCTCAGTTGAGAATTCATTGTTTAGCTCTGTACACCGTATTTTAATGGGGTTGTTTGTATTTCTGAAGTCCAACATCTTGAGCTCTTTGTATATATTGGATATTAGTCCCATATCAGATTTCAGATTGGTAAAAATCCTTTCCCGATTTGTTGGTGGTCTTTTTGTGTTATTGACAGTGTCTTTTGCCTTACAGAAGCTTTTCAGTTTTACGAGGTCCCATTTGTCAATTCTCGATCTTACAGCACAAGCCATTGCTGTCCTATTCAGGAATTTTCCCTCTTTGCCCATATTTTCTAGGTTTTCCCCACTTTCTCCTCTATAAATTTCAGTGTCTCTGTTTTTATGTGGAGTTCTTTGATCCATGTACACTTGAACTTTGTACAAGTAGATAAGAATGTATCAATTCGCATTATCTACATGATAATCACCAGTTGTGCCAGAACTATTTGTTGAAAATGCTGTCTTTTTTCCACTGGATGGTTTTAGATCCCTTGTCAAAGATCAAGTGACCATAGGTGTATGGGTTCATTTCTGGGTCTTCAATTCTATTCCATCGATCTACCTGTCTGTGGCTGTACCAATATCATGCAGGCTTTTTTTTTTTTTTTTTATCACAATTGCTTTGTAATACAGCCTGAGGTCAGGCAAGGTGATTCCCCCAGAGGTTCTTTTATTGTTGAGAATAGTGTTTGTTTCCTAGGTTTTTTGTTTTTCGAGATGAATTTGAAATTTGCCCTCTCTAACCCAGTGATGAATTGAGTTGGAATTTTGATGGGGATTGCATTGAATCTGTAGATTGCTTTTGCTAGATAGTCATTTTGGCTATATTAATCCTGCCAATCCATGAACATGTGAGATCTTTCCATCATCTGAGATCTTCTTCAGATTCTTTCTTCAGAGACTTGTCATGCAGATCTTTCACTTCCTTAGTTAGAGTCACACCCAGGTATTTTATATAATTTGTGATATTGTGAAGGGGTTTGTTTCCCTAATTTCTTTCTCTGCCCATTTATCCTTTTTGTAGAGAAAGGTCATTGATTTGTTTGAGTTAATTTTATATCCAGGTACTGCACTGAAGCTGTTTATCAGGTTTAGGAATCTTCTGGTGGAATTTTTAGGGTTACTTATATATACTAACATATCATCTGCAAATAGTGATATTTTGACTTCTCCATTTCCAATTTGCATTCCCTTGATCTCCTTTAGTCGTGGAATTGCTTTGCCAAGGACTTCAAGTACTATATTGAATAGGTAGTGAGAAAGTGGGCCGCCTTGTCTAGTCGCTGATTTTAGTGGGATTGCTTTCAGTTTCTCTCCATTTAGTTTGATATTGGCTAATGGTTTGCTGTAGATTGATTTTGTTATGTTTACGTATGGGCCTTGGGATCCTCATCTTTCCAAGACCTTTACCACGAAGGAGTGTTGGATTATGTTAAATGGTTTCTCAGCATCTAACAAAATGATCATGTGGATTTTGTCTTTGAGTTTGTTTATATAGTGGGTTACTTTGATGGTTTTCCGTATATTAAACCATCCCTGCATCCCTGGGATGAAGCCTACTTGGTCATGGTGGATGATTGTTTTGATGTGTTCTTGGATACGGTTTGGGAGGATTTTATTCAGTAATTTTACTTCAATATTCATAAGAGATATTGATCTGAAGTTCTGTTTCTTTGTTTAGTTTTTGTGAGGTTTAGATATCAGAGTAACTGTGGCTTCATAGAATGAATTGGGTAGAGTACCTTCTGTTTTTATTTTGTGGAATAATTTGAGGAGAGTTGGAATTAGGTCTTCTTGGAAGTTCTGATGGAACTTTGCATTAAACCCATGCATGGCAAATACAGAAGTTGATGCTCCTCACAGTCATCTATAAGAAGAAACACAGGGCCTCCAATGGAAAAGCTAGAGAAAGAACGCAAGGAGCTGAAGGGGTCTTCAACTCTATAGGTGGAACAACAATATGAACAAACCAGTATCCCCAGAGCTCATATCTCTAGCTGCATATGTAGCAGAAGATGACCTAGTCAGCCATCACTGGGAAGTGAGGCCCCTTGGTATTGTAAACTTTTTATGCCCCAGTACAAGGGAATGCCAGGGCCAAGAACTGGCAGTGGGTGGGTCGAGGAGCAGGGCAGAGGGAGGGAATATGGACTTTTGGGATAGCATTTGAAGTGTATATGAGAAAATATCTAATAATAATTAAAAATACATGCTTGGTGGAGACCTAAATGTCAGCTGTCAGATTGCGGTCTCCCACCACCTCAACAGGACAGTTAACACTGATCTATTAACTGAAACCATTGCTGTTATATACAAGCAGGGTAAAATGTCATACAACACTCACAAACACATGGGCTGACAAGCTACCACTCTGACTTCTATCTGTGGAAACCAAGAATTGGGCAATGGGAAGAGACCTCATTGCATAACAAGAAGAAAGGAGAAGCCCACATGCCCACCAGATTAATGACAATGAGAAGCACTCATTGGTATTTACATTTTGACTTTAACCCTACAAGGTTCTTCTCACCTCAAGTCACATGACCCTTGCATGACCTCTGTCCCAGGACCTAAAAGCAGCTCAGAGGTCTGCATAACATCCCATGTATCATGTACACTTGCATGAATGTGGCATGTTATTCATCTGTCAACCTTCCTAGACTTCAGATTAAAGCAAAGCAGCAAGGTCTACTTTCCAATGATTTCGTTTCTCAGAAGATGCTAACTTCTCTGAATATGTGAGTATAAAAAGAGAAATGAACATCTGCATTCCATGAGGTGGGCGGCTGTTTGAGAGTGTGGATTAGAAAGATGGTAGGGGAAAGCAAAGTGATTCCAATGGGGCAAATGTTGACAGACAGTATTAGCCTGACTGAGCTGCTTGTCCCTACCTGAAGTTGTTGGGTCTCAAGGTTGCTGATGTGCTCCTGTTCGTCTTTACCATTCAGGTCCAAGTCAACCAAATATTTCTGAATGAGAGCCCAATCAATCTCTCTTTCCTTCCTCTCCCAACCAGTGTGAAGGACATCTTAATAAGATTCTTCTCCAACAGGAGCCGGCTATGTAGGTTTCTGGAAACACCCTCTGCATAGTAAGATACTGCAGCTCCATCTTCTCATTCCTATGTACAGGCCCATTAACCCCACCAGGACCCTGGCTCCCATGAAGACCTAATACAGTCCATCTCAATAAATCCATCACAACTGCACAAACAGCAAACAGCCATTTCAAAGAAGAAGAAATTTTTGCTGCAGCCCAAACACCAAAAAGGTCTCATGTCTCTCCAAAAGAAAGAGGAATTTCCATCTATCCATGACTTCCCAATGCACTAGGGCAACATCAATTAGTAGGGTGCAAACACCATCAGGGTCAATCAGTAGACCCAAAGTGAGGGCATTCTATCCTTGTGTTATATCACACTCAGCTCTCTAAAGCACTGCCTGAGAACCATGCTCTCAGTACTGCATGATAACCATGCACAATCACTCTTCTGTTGAGAGGCTTCTAAGGATGCCTGGACAATGCTGGGAGGGGTAACAGTCTCTTACAGATTTATGAAAACTGAGTCTATCATTCCAAGGCACACTGATGGCTGAAAGTAGAAGGGGTAGAACCAGAACTGCAGACTCTCCAGTCCAGAAACCAAGGAAGGTCGAAAATGCCATTCCACTATTGATTGTCTTGCTAACTGGTACTTACTTATAGAAGTTTATCTCCTTCTTGGGCTCCTGGATGTTCTCTCAGGCCTCAATATTCTCCAACTCTAAGTTGTTCACAGAGAACATAACCTGGTTCTTTAATGTCAGTTGTTCATAGAAGGGTTTTAGCCTCTGGAAGGGCCTAGTCTTAGGAAGACAGAACTCCATGAACATGGGCTTGTAGGAACACATTATTCAGGCTGAGTCATGGACTACCCCAGCCATGGAAAGCACATTCTGTATTCTATATACTTGGATGATCTTCAGCTTTGAAATATGATATCCTAGTCCAGGACAGCAGAAGCTAAGCATCAAGATGGAGTGTTCCATGGCTCTCTGTGTTCACTCGGTTGGGCTGGAGGGTGCAGTCTAATCATTTATATTCTCAAGAGCCTAGGCCACAGGTCTTTGCCCACCAGAAACCTGTGATTATATTTTTTCCTGTTTTCACAACTGGGGTTGTAAATCCTGAATAGCTTATACCATAGAGACAGACCTTACACATTATCCTGGAGATGTGATCAGACATCACCACAGCTTTTAATCTGCTCAAGGGATACAAGTGTGTGGACAACTGTGACCACATAGGCAAAGAACAGTTTTGAATAAAATGGGGGCTCCCAGAATTCAGCTCTGAATTTTCCTTGAAATTGTTATGAAGTTAAATCCTCAAACCAAAACACAGTCTCCTAGGTTCACAAGTGTGGAGGAAAAATTAAACAACAAAACTCATGCACATGGAGGTACATATGCACACACAGAATCACAGACTTGAACAAACACACACACAAGGAGGAGAAAAGGAAACAGTCAGAGAATAAGAGACAGAGACAGAAACAGAGAGCACAATGAGATGCAAAAGAAATGTATGCAACGTTAGTGTCTCAGAGTATAAGGCACATGAACAAAGAGGAACAGGAATGAGCCTCAGGCCTTCTAGATATGCACTGAGAAGTAAAAGGTCGACCAGGTCCCTCTAGATACTACGAGGAGCTTCTAAGCACTCAGTCACCTGCCAGGCAAGTACAAACACTCACCATAAACTCACATCACCTAGAACCTCACAAAGCCACATCCTGTCAAGTGCTTTCCAAATGCATGCTGGGAACTCACTCTCCACTGCCTCTATCCCTGAATTCTTCATTCAGAATACAAGTCTTCTTCTCTACTGGAGAAAGCAGAAGAGTCCATTTCTCATCTCCCTCCTGATCAAGCTTCAAGTTCTGCGTCTCCAGTATGAAGCATTCATGGATATGAGGTTAGGCATAGGGACGATCTGATGGTACAGCTTCATAGAACACACCTCCTTCAAAGGATAAGATGAGGCTGACATTGCACACCCCAGACTGGTAACACAGGGTTTGAAGCAATGCATACCTCTTCTTCATGGATCCCTCTGTGAGGGAGATCAGCCTATCTCTGCTCATTTCTCTTCTGGGTAATGACCTACAGCTCTGCGGTTCGCCTCTCCTCTTCCTTTTTGAACTCTTTCTTGCTTAGGACAGGCGCAGTGGATGATGTCTGTCTTCAAGCCCCTTTAGGTAAAAGAACACAAGAATACTTTCATGTGAGAATGCAAAGAGTGTAGACAGACTACCCAGAAAGAGAACATGCCTGGAAACTAGGGACACCAGAAAGACTTTAGTCTGGACTTGAGATGTCTCCACAGTGGGTCTCTGTTCTACCATCACTCTAGAGAGACCAGCAGTTGTAGGCAGCCAGGAGATTCCTTTGTAGGCCAAATCATGCTCATCATGACCACAGAAATGGCTTCTCCAAGATTAGTATCAACTGCACTGGGTGCGACTTGGCTTCAGAGCCCTGAGTCCCATGCTTTCACAAGTCAGAGGCTATATTCACTATTCACAAGGACTTGAGTGCTTGGAGATGCTGAGATCTCCTACCCTGTTACTCTAGGCCCCGGGCTTTGACCTAAAGAGTGACAAAAGTGGAGAACATTGTCATCACACTATCGATTCCCCCTACAGAAACACCAAACACCAAAGCAGTAACAATAGGATCCCATCTCTGACTGTGCATATCCACTCTGAGAGGGCTATGGTTACAGTACAGAGATGCTTGCCACCCACAACTGGTGATAAACTGTTGTGAACTGTCAGTGACAGGAGATGAGAGGAAGTCTGAGAACATAAGGTCATGTCCTGAAGCACAGTTCTCTCCCTGGTACTACTGTTTGATAGCCACTGAAGCTAAAAGAATTATGGGAGAGAAGTGCAGTGATTCCCTTCCCTAAAATGGTGCAGGTTAGACCCTCTATGACTCCTGATAGTCACTGAAAGTAAACACTTGGAGTTATTCTCATGATAACAGCTTTGGCCTCTTCAACTCCTGCCTTAGGGGATAGAGAAAGTAATGTTCTAAAATCATTGATCTTCAAGAATTGTGATGATCATGGAAATTCTGTGGCTACCCAGAGGCTCCAGTTCCTGTGCCCCATTACTAGAAAGACCAGCTCAGTCCAGCTCTGCCAAGAATCTCAACATCCACTTCCCAGGACTTACTCTACATTTTCAAGACCACCTCATTTGTCCTTCATTATGATCAGATGGAAGGCCAACATCCTCCCCCCACCCCCAGTCACTCTCAAATCCAATTTGGCTCTCCAAAACAGTTTCTAATTGGGCACACATGTCCATCATCGTAGCGTCTAAACGCAAACGGAGAAAGGTGAGCTTGTTGTTACTATTTTGATTATTGTTATTGATCACAGGGAATGCCAAAAACTCTCCAGGAGACAATAGAATGTCCAAGAAGGGATTGCTTATGTCATGGACTACAACTTCTGACTTTTTGCTAATGTTCTCCCTGTAAGTACAGGAAGGTGAGCTGCACTTTCCAAGGGCATACCCATTGAGCACATCCTCCATCCAAAGCTAGGGTTTGCTCTAGGCTTGATTGGCAATACCTAGGTCATTCCTATGTGTCTGAGTTTTTCTTTTCCAAACTCTTCTCAGAAATGTCTCATCCTACCTTAAATTTTCCTCAATCAGCAATTTGAGTCATTAAAAGTACTCAGACTTCACACCAGCTTGACTATGCATCCAAAAATGTCTCCTGTCTCATCTTTTACAGGTGCATGAAACCACATCCAGGCAGAGACTTCAAGGCAGGTTGCAGTGTGGTTGTGTGGTAGGGTGTACACTCATGAAGCCTTGTGCTTAGCATTTGATAGTTACCCTAAGTTGCCTTAGGAGATCAATATGCAGCCATTATGGTGCTGGCAACAATCAGGAGATCTGTTGGCAGAAAAAACTGAAATATTGGATCCACCAAAGAAATGGCCCTGAGGCTGAGTGTGGGCTCTCCACTCTCCACTGAAGTCACCAATCAGGATTGCTTACAGCCCTCTGTGAGCTATACCATGAGATTCTGTCTGAAAAAAAAATTATCAGAGATGGAGAATACAGGCAGAAAGTATAGGAAAATACAACTGACATACATCAGTTGACATAGCAAAGGCCTAGCATCTTGTGTATGGTTTCATGATTGGTCCCACAAACCACACAAACACCTATTTCAGTTAAACAGGGATGGTGTATTGAATGCAGACCCTAAAACTGATCGATCAAAACCTTAACTCAGGTTTTCGGTGTTGAGCCATGGCTCCAACCACTGTCTTTGTTTACTTATAAAGAAAAAAAAAACTAAAAAACCATTGGGAGCAGATATGAACTGGCCAGTTCTGATCAGGCCATTGTAGGTATAAGAGTTCATAGTGACTCTGAAATTAATGGGTTCTAATAACTTTGTGGCACACTGTAAGATTAACAAATGTCATTCAGAACATAACAGCATGTGATCACCATGACCCTGCTCTGAGTCAAGTTATTTTTCTGTGTCAGTGATTGGCAGGCATATGACAACAACAATCTGAAATAGGGTCTGGACATAAAACAAAATGTTTGTAGCTATAGTGACAGGTGACCCCTGGACACCAACACTTCCATTCAGAAGCAAACGGGACAATGAACAAAGGTCAGGAAATGGTGACATCTTGCAGTAAATTTTGTGACAAGAGGGGTGAGGAACTTATCTTTTATGGTGAGGATCAGGGGTCTCCTTGGTGCATTTTAGGTCTCTGATGGCCATGTGCAACAGGTTCAAGAGCCCAGTTCTGATGCCCTTGGGATCCTCGTGGTCCATGGCGATGCACTCAGACATGCCTGGAAACTTCCAGAGCACTTGTCAGGGGGCTTGATTTCTATAAGGGAGGGAACATTGCTGACATCTGTTGCAGGCTTTTTTTTTTTTTTTTATCGCATTGCAAACCTCAAGATTGTGCTATTTGCTAAAATAGACAAGAACAAAAAATCAAAAAAAAAAAAAAAAAAAAAAACAAAACTTTCTATTGTGAGGTCAGCCCTGGCACAGACCTTCAACCCAAGAGCTTTTATTTTATTACACTTTCTTGTCTGTGGCTCAGCCCTTGCACATGCCTTTACTGCAAAGCAAAAGAATGTCAATTCCAGGTCAAGTGGCAAAATGATTAACCAGTTGAAAGGGAATGAATATAACTAAACCAAAGGAAGGTTCCTATGTTGAAGGATATTTAAGACAGTGTGGAGAGGGAGAAAGAATGGTTTCCTTCTTAGAGATTAGCAGAGTAGGAAGGTCAGCTGAGTGCTTTCCCCGACTCTCTGAACTGGCATGTTTTCACCCCAGCATCTGTGTTTGTTCTTTATTCTTTAAATTAAATGGATTGCATATATGTATTTTTAAATTTTATGTATTAATCATTCCATTAGATTACATTCCAAATGAAATACAACATTCTGGCTACCCTTCCCCCAACCTTTCAAGCGCCATCTGCCCTGTTCCCTTCCACATTGCCTGTATGAGGGTGCACCCCCAACTTTGCATACTCTTCTGCCCTACTGTTTCAGCATACTACTACACTGGGACATCAAACCTCTACAAGATCAAGAGCCCCCCTCCCTTTGTTGTCAAGCAAGGCCATTCTCTGTTACAATGTATCTGAAGCTATAGTTTCTTCCCAGTACACTTCTTGGTTTGTGGGCTAGACTTGGGGAGTCCTGGGTCGACTTGGCAGCAGATGTGGTTCTTTCAATGGAGTTGCAATCCCCCTTCTGCTCCTCCAAGCTCCCCTACCAGATTACCTGAACTCAGTCTAATGGCTGGCTCCAAAGGTCAGTTTCTGGCCACACCTCACAAAGAACCATCACAGGAGGTTCCTGTCAGCAAATGCCTCTTGAGCATAGCAAGAGTGTTTGGTTTAGTGTCTGCAGACATCGTGGATTTCCAGGTAGGGCAGTCCCTGGATGGTCATTCCTTCAATCTCTGCTCCATTTGTCCTCCCTATTCTTCCTTTTGACAGGAATATTTCTGGATTAGAAAATTTGAGATCGGTGGGTGGCCCTGTCCTGCAACGCAAGGCCATGCCTAACCTCTGGATATGGTTTCTACAGGTTCTACCTCCCCTTTTTTGGGTATTTCAGCTATATTTTTACCTAAACCATAGAAGAAAATTTTCCTATTCTGGAGAAAGTAAAACTTGCAAAATTAGAAGTATCAGTCCGAAGACCAGTTTATTAAAACAGAAAAGAGAGTCTCCTGGACATATAACAATCAAAACACTAAGTACACAAAACTATAAAAGAATATTAGAAACTGCTAGGGAACATGGTGGAGGAACACAAAAAGACAGGCCTATCAGAAATCAGTAACACAGTGAGGTTTTGGAACAGGAACACTCTTCCGTTGCTGGTGGGAGTGCAAACCTGCACAGCCATTATTAGAATCAATATGGTAGTTCCTCAGAAAGTTGAGTATCAATCTACCTCCAGGTCCAACTTGGGTCTATACCCTAAGGATGCTTAATTTTACCATAAGGACATGCTCAACTATGTTTATTTTTGCTCTATTTATATTAATCAGAAACTGCAAATAGCCTATGTGTCCTTCAACAGAAGAAGGAATAAAGAAACTGTGGTACATTTACACAACAGAGTATTACTCAGCTGTTAAAAAATGACATCATGTGTAGAATTCATTAGACCTGATAGGTTTTTCTGTGACTGTTGCACTGGAACACTGTCCAATCCTTGTACATTAGTAGGTGAGCCTACACAGGATACAGATAACTTTATATGACTCTGCTCCACCTGTAGCATCTAACATGTTGCAGCACAATTGAATTCCTTCCCTAAAGAAAAAGTCCTCTCCCTGCCTGCCCGCCGGCCTGCTGCACCCCCTATCCTCTCCCGGAGCCTCCGCAGCGCTGGCCACATTGCATGCAGCCAGCCAGCGAGAAGGCGCAAGAGGCGGCACAGCCTGCAGCCTCCCGCCAGCCGGCGAGCCAGTGCGCGTGCACTGTAGCAGCCTAGGCGGTGACCGGGAAGCGGACGGGCGGGCGAGCGAGCAGGCGGTGTGGGCGTGCGAGGCGAGGCCGAGTCACAAGCGACATGGGGGATCTAGAACAGCTGCTGCAGCGGGCGCTACTGGCAGAGCAGGCAGAGCGCTATGAAGATAAGGCCTCCACCATGAAGGCGATAGGGTTTCATGCATTTCAGGCTGGCCTCAAACACATTAAATAGATGAGGCTGGCCTTGAACTCCAATGCTGCTGCCTTAACTGTCAAATGCCGGGCTCACTGGTGCTCACCACCATGCCTAGCTTCCCTCGGGGTGAATGTGGGCTTGCTTTCAGGCAATTGAAAGGCAGGTGACAGAGCTGAATGAACCGCTATCTAATGAAGATAGAAATCTCCTCTCTGTGGCCTACAAGAATGTAGTTGGTGCCAGGCGATCTTCTTGGAGGGTTATTAGTAGCATTGAGCAGAAAACCATGGCAGATGGGAACGAGAAGAAGTTGGAGAAAGTTAAAGCCTACCGGGAGAAGATTGAAAAGGAGCTGGAGACAGTTTGTAATGATGTCTAGGCTCTGCTTGACAAGTTCCTTATCAAGAACTGCAATGATTTTCAGTATGAGAGCAAAGTGTTCTACCTGAAAATGAAGGGCGATTACTACCGCTACCTGGCAGAGGTGGCTTCTGGGAAGAAGAAAAACAGTGTGGTTGAAGCTTCTGAGGCTGCGTATAAGGAAGCCTTCGAAATCAGCAAAGAGCACATGCAGCCAACACACCCCATCCGGCTTGGCCTGGCCCTCAATTTTTCTGTGTTCTACTATGAGATCCAGAATGCACCAGAGCGGGCCTGCCTCTTAGCCAAACAAGCCTTCGATGATGCTATAGCTGAGCTGGACACACTAAACGAGGATTCCTATAAGGACTCCACTCTCATCATGCACCCTCTGGACAAGCGACCAGCAGGATGAAGAAGCAGGAGAAGGCAACTGAAGACCCTTCAGGTCCCTGGCTCTTACTTCACCCACCACCCCCATTATCACTGATTCTTCGTTGCCACAATCACTATATTTAGTGCTAAACCTATCGGTATTGGCAGCACAGCTATTCAGATCTGCCCTAAAAAACTTTCATGGGCATTTGCTGGACTGATGGTTGCTTTGAGTCACAGGACGCTTCTTTTTTGAATTGTGCAGAGAAGTGTGTTCTGAACAAGGCATTTTATTATGTCTGTTGATCTCTAGTAAATCCAGGTGATGGTAATTGAGTGTAGAAAGGAGAATTAGCCAACACAGGCTATGGCTGCTATTTAAAACAAGCTGATAGTGTTGTGTTAAGCAGTACATCTTGTGCATGCAAAAATGAATTTGACCCTCTCACCCCTCCCTTCAGCTAATGGAAACTGACACAGCAACAACTCGTTCCTTCACCATCAGCTTTATAAACTGTTTCTTGTGAGCTTTCAGCAGCCCTTGCTGTGCCTCTTTAAATTATGATGTGCACACACCTTCTTTTCAATGCACTGTATCAGAAGTTTTTGATATGTGTAAATTTTTTTTGATTGTGATTAAGAATCATGGATTTATTTTTTGTAACTCTTTGGCTATTGTACTTGTGTACCCTGACAGCATCATGTGTGTCAACCTGTGTCAATTATGATGGGTGGTTATGAAATGCCAGACTGCTAAAATAAATGTTTTGGACTTAAAAGAGTAAATAAATGCTGCTTTGGGGATAAAAAAAGAAAAAGAAAAAGAAAAAGAAAAAGAAAAAGAAAAAGAAAAAGAAAAGGAAAAGGAAAAGGAAAAAGAAAAAGAAAAAGAAAAAGAAAAAGAAAAAGAAAAAGAAAAAGTCCTGCTATACAAATATAAGTAAAACAACTTTGGGAAGATAAAATCCTTGCCCATGCTACAGAATGAGACTCCACTGAGAAAAATGGATACACAAGGTCAGTTGTCACTATGAATCTCAAGCTACCAGAAAGGAAGTGGCAATATATTGACTCAGGATCTCAGACCTCGGGATTTTAGCATTACTACTTAAAAAGTTTTGAAGGGACAGAAGTGTAGAAACAAGCCACAATTTTGTGAAGATTCCCAACTTCTGAAAACACCGGTGTTTTTACAATGAGCAATGAATGCAGTGTGATTTGCAGCAATAATCTTCAGTCGACAAGCTGCTTTGTTGCTGCCTTTATGGACTTGGGTACCAATTGCTTTTTGTAATATGGTAAAAATATGGCAATCACTTCTGCATTGATTTTATAACATGTATTCAGATTGAGAATATGATTTTAATGCTGAAATCTCATGTACTTTGTTTTTAATTTCAAGCATATCTTATTATACTTGAATATGCCTTGGTTTGTTAACACACCTAGACTTGCTATAACTGTATGCATGTAACAGTATGGATGTTCCTTCTAGGGAAGTAAAAACCACCAACTTTAAGTTATATCTAGTGATGTTTCTTGTATCCTTTAAGAAGAATTAAGATGATTATTTCCTTCCTTTTCCTCAGCAGCATCAAAAATCTTCCCTAGAAAAAGTGAGTGCTTTACTGAGACTTCTTCCGAGGAAGGGAAACACTGTGAGACAAAGTATCCTTGTATCTCAGTTTGTGTAAGGGAAAAGCTCCTATGTTTTAAAGTATACTGTAGAAAGTCTCTTCAAAACCTGTATTTGAACTCTGTTCCTAGCTTTTTACTTAAACAGTTTAGACAAAACTTCTGGAAATGACAGCATCTTCCTGCATTAAGCAGTACATATACAGCTGTATTCAGCTTCATGGTGTCCCCCTGCCCACTCATTTATGTGTACTTGTGACAGTGGGCATAAAGAGCCTGAAAGTGTATGCATGTACCATAACTTCTAGACTTAATCTAGTGTGGAGTATTCAATAACCTTTTTTAGATGGTAGATAATAATTAAAATGGTTTAATTTCCTAGAAATAAAATGGAAAAATGGAAATATGGCCATTTTTAAAAAATAAAGTTTATTAGATCATAAAAAATGACATCATAAGGTTTGCATGTAAACAGATGCAATTACAAAAAATAATTCATACTGAGTTAGTAATCCAGACCTGAAATATAAATATGGTATGCATTTCCTTATATATGGATATCAGCCATTAAATGAATGCAAAGCAACCTACAATCTGTAGACCTCAAAGGTTATATATAGAGGAAGGAACTGGGGGGAAGGCTCGTTCATCTCCGTGGAAAAGGGAAACTTAGTAGATTTCATAGGTGGACTGGGGGCAAAAGAAGATAGAAACAGGAGGAAAGAAGGTGAAGAGAGGGAGAGAATGAGGGAGAGAATTGACATGCCTTTGAGGGATTATATGGAAACATGGTGCTGTGCATATATCCTAAAATGTATGCAGCTGATTCTGATGAAGTCTCCTAAAATCAGGGTATACAAATCCCAACTGGCCATCTCTTGCTACAAAATGAGGCTTCAAGTACTGGGATTGGGTTGTATTCAATTGAGTTGTTGGCCATAGAAATCTCCAAACATCTCAGGCTAAGACCATGGGTTGCTCTCTACAATTTGACAGAGGGCCTCATTGCTGAGGACAGACGACACCCACACAACTCATTTAATGTGGAGAAGTTGAGCTGGTGTCTACATGAAGCCTTCACAGCTATGTTCCAATGTTTCCATACAAGATGATACTTGGCAGGCTACCAAAAGAGAAACATAAACACCAACCCATCCAAAACAAAAATCAAAAAACAAAAAAACAAAAAACCAGTTATCTAAAGCACTTTGATGGTTGGGGGAGGACAGCCCTTTAAGCAATTGATACTGGAGTGACAAGTGCACCTCCACAAATATGGTGAAATCCACCTAACATCAAACTTCAAAAATTAATTCCAAACTGACTTCTATTATACTATAGGGTTATCCTATCCTATATTCTATTATCCTCTATTACTGTCCTATACTATAGAGTTTTAAGGTTTTATAATTTTGTATTTATTTACATCCCACATGCTGCCACTCTTCCCCTACCTCCTATTCTCTTTCCCTCTGAGAGGGCAGCTCCCACTAGGTCGACCCTACCCTGTTGCATCAGGTCTCTGCAGGATTAGGTGCATCCTCCCCTACTGAGGCCAGACAAGGAATATGTGCCTTGTTACGTATGTGCCAGTGGCATCAGAGAAGCCCAAATATCTTCTTTGGTTGATGGCATAGTCTCTGGGTGCTCCAGGGGTATAGGCTAATTGACACTGTCAATCTTACTGTGCAGTTGCCATCTCCTTCAAGGACTCCAATCCTTCTCCTACCTGCAGCAAGAGGTCCCCAACCTCTGTCCAGTGTTTGGGTAAGGGTATCTGTATCTGTCTCAGTCAGCTGCTGGGTAGAGCATTTCAGAGAGCATCTATGTTAGGGTTCTGTCTGAAAGCACAACATAGCATCAGTAATAGTGTCAGAGACTGGTGCCTGCCCATGG
The DNA here is from genome assembly GCF_978045245.1 of Mus caroli. Classification (NCBI taxonomy): domain Eukaryota; kingdom Metazoa; phylum Chordata; class Mammalia; order Rodentia; family Muridae; genus Mus; species Mus caroli. The sequence goes on from NW_028227259.1 coordinate 24,993,733, forward strand.
GATGGGTCTCAAGGTGGGCTCGTTACTGGTCAGTTATTCCTTTAATTTGGGCTCCATCTTTTTCCCTGAATTTCTTTTAGACAGGACCTGTCTCAAAGCTTGTATAATTTTGTACAAGTAGAATCCTTTAGGTAACATCAGAGGATAACATTTAGCATCTAGGGCCAAAGAAAGTGTTCTTGGGCTTCACGTCAAAAGCAAAACCCATTTAAAAATTACAAATTGAGCTTTATCACAAATGTTAAAACAAATGCTTTGAACTCAATTTTGAATACAGCACCTTACACATATAAAGTATGCATTCTACTTTGAGCCTGCATTTTATTCCCTTAAACCAAAAGTTTTCAGTCTGTGATGGAAGCCAGTAAAGTTATGTGATACAGCTAGAAGTAAATACTTGAAAGGCACCAATTTCATCAAGGACCACTATCTCAAATATAAAATTCATAAATAAAATTTCATTATAAAATATTCAATTGGAAATATAACAGGATCAGTAAGAGACATGTCACTAAATAGGGATTATACTCAGCAAATGAAGATGTTCAACATCATTAGTTTTTAGAGAAACACTGACTAAGGCTTCAATGAGATATCACTGCAATCCTTCCAAAGGGCACACATAACACACAGTGGCATAGCAAACTGTGGTAGGCTACAATGGACAACTAACAAAATTTTGTGGTGGGTTTAGCCACTGTAGAAAAGAACTCAGAACTTCCACTAAAATTACAATATGCCAGTACTATACAAATGTAACCCTGAATAAACAAAGAGTTTCAAAAGCTGAATAAGATGAAATAAAATAAAGAATATTAGCAAAGGGAGTGTGTAGTTCCTGGAGATACATTGCTGTTGAAGCAAGCAACTGCTGTCATGACAGCCCAGGGTTCCAGGCGGCCAACAAAGGCCAACAATTTAAGTAGATCATTGAGTTGAACTTGCTAGGAGGTGCCAAGGTGACTAGGTGCCAAGGCAACTTACTTGGACAAGCAAGTGCCTAATACCAGCATTCAAGGACAGATTAGATCCGGCTGTAGAAACATGTCTAGAGTCCCTCGGGTCCTTTTAAACAGACTCATATGAACTTCTTCATTATGTAGACAATTATCAATACTATCTCCATCTTCTAGACTATGATGGTGGGCTTGATTGCCTAGTGACCCACTCAAACACAGCCATGTTAGCCACTTTTAATGTGCTTGAGATTTGGAGTCAGACGTTTCTTCAGAGTTTGGTCTATTTTGTTGGGAAACTAATTAGCACTGGCTGTTTATAACTGTCAGTCCATGGGGCTGACGCCTACATAGACATCATACTAGCTAGCCTAAATTGAGTCCTCTGAGAGAATGCAGTTTTTAGGGATTGGAGATGACTTTGGTGAACTTGAGAAAAGAGCATCTGGTATGTACTTATTGGAGCCTCATTAACTTCTTGTTTAAGCCACTGGCTCCTATGTGTAGTCAGTCAATTGAAGTTTCCAGTTCTGGAATTAGGTTACATTTAGTTGAGTTGTTGACCAAAGGGATTCCATGGGGATCCCCATAAAACCTATTCTACTGGCAAGAATCTAGGTTGTTCTTCACAAACTGAATCCACTTTATTTATAATACTACCAACCCCAAAACAACTCACATGATATCCTTCCAAAATGTGATTGTTAAGCCACCCATAAGCATTTGCTCTTTGAAATGTTACATAGCAATAAAGTGAGATAATTCATTGACATACAACAAGTTGATTCTATATTTATAGAAGTGGACACATAACAAATGAAACAAGAAGCTAACACACTGAGGGATTGCATTCATATAATATTCTGAAAAGATATGGAGTGATTGCCAGATATAGTGGTTTGAATAACAATGGTCCACATCGACTCATATATTTGAAATCTTGGTCCCCAGTTGGTTGAACTTTTTCAATAAGGATTAGGAAATATGGCCTTGTTGGATGAATCATGTCCCTGTGGGTAGGCCTCAAGATTTCAAAAGCCCACGCCAGGCATTGTCTCTTTTTCTCTCTACCTCCAACTTGTGAATCAGAAATAAGTTCTCAGCTACTTCTACAGCACCATGCCTGTCTCCTAGCCTACTGCTATTCTTTTTACCATGGATTTATGCCCAGCAAGCCCCCTATTAATTACTTTGTTTTGTAAGTTATTTGGTCATGGTGTATCTGCACGGCAATAGAAAAGTAAATAAGACACCGGTAAAATCCAGGATCTGAAGAAATAGGTAAAACCATGGGTGTGGTTACTAAATAGCAGAAGTGATCCTTGTAGTAAAGAGAGGATGTGGCATCTTGATTGTGTCAACACCAAGGCCCTGTTGGAGGATTCCTAGTGCAGTTTTCTAGAGGGTTGTATCTGAAGAACTAGGACACTGAAAGAAAGTGTTATATTCCTTGTCTAAAGATTGATTAGATGTGCGAATCTACAATTATTTCAAACTGTTTTAGTTAAAAAAGATTGCAATATTATCAATATTATACAAAATAATCTCAAATGTGACTATATGAATACATTCATAATACATAAATATTCATATATCATTTATAGTCCACAGGAATTGTTTATATGTGTCTGATTTATGGTACTCAATTTAGAAAGACTTAAAAAATATGACCATGGGTAAGTTGAGAGATGAGAAACCTCACCAATGAAACCCTTTAAAAAAACAATCAAAATAATATGTACTTTCTTTGAAAGATCTGTAAATGAGCTGATTAAACCTGGCAAGTTATCTCTTAAGAAAGCAAGTGGACCCAGGCACATCAAGGTACAGTGGAAACTGGCATGAAATACTTTTCACACATGACAGCAATGTCAGATGTGAAGCTGAGGCAGAGGGCAAGCTGAAGGGGTGTGCTGAGCAGGGTCAGTAGGACCCACCAGGCAGTGACTTGCAACCTCCCCTCCCCCACAAATTGGATCTTAGAACACTGACACTACTTCTGAAGCCATGGGTGCCAACTTAAACACAGTATCAAGCTGGGCCAAGCCAAGCCATGCTAAGAGAAAACCTAGGTCAGAAACAACCACTTAGTGTTAGGTGTGCCAAATAAGATTCCCAAAGTGATAGAAGTGAAGGATGATTGCTGTTAATTGGTTAGTATGACATTTGCATACTGGGTGTACTAAGCACTGAGGGTATACCCCCCAGTGAGCATTCTCCTCTGGGCATAATATAGAGGATACATTGTGCCCTCTCTGACCCTGAAGTGAGGATTTAACTGGTAAACTACTCACGTAACTCTACCACAACTCAGCTTCACCAGAACAATGTGAAGATATTAATTAAATGAATACACCTGTTAAAAACTTGAAAAGTGAAATAGCCCCTAATGTCTAATGCACTAATGTAAGGAGCATGAAAGTCTAAGGCAATATAAACCGTGCAAAAATTACTAATTACTAATCCCCCTTGGTGGCCTCCCATGAAAGTCACTTGGGTGATATCCCAGAGTGCACAATTGAAATTACATGAAGTTTAAAGTGCTGTCAAGATGACTCAGTGGATAAAGTCCCTTGCTGCCAACACTGAAAACCTGATCACACAGAGTGGAAAGAGGACACTGACTCTTATTTATGTTGCCTTCTGATCTCCACACATATTCTCTGGCAAGTGGGTTACATGTGAATATTCTCATTCACTTGCACACATACATATGACTGGATTAGAAAACAATTACAATTATTTTTCAAAATAAGACTACTCAGAAGTATGGAATTCTACTACTATACAACCTTCCCAAAGTACAAGCATACATGTCTACATATAAAAATGTAAATGGAGTTTCCCTAACTTAAGAGTACAATATCTTACCCAAACACTATCAGAAAGATTAACATCAGTCGATTCTACATCCTGCTACACTGCTGAATTTGTTCATTGTTTCTAGAAGTTTTCTGGTCTAATTTTAGCTTCCCTATGAGCATGTTTCTCTCTATTCTACATCACTTCTTTTTTTTTAATTAGATATTTTTCTTTATTTCCATTTCAAATGTTATCTCCTTTCTTAGATTCCCCTCTGTAAATCCCCTATCTGCTCCCCCTACTCCCTGCTCCCCAAACCACTCACTCCCATTCCTGTCCCTGGAATTCCACTCTACTGGGTCATGGAACCTTCACAGGACCTAGGGCCTCTCCTCCATTGATGACCAACTATGCCATCCTCTGCTACATGTGCACCTGGAGACACCAGTCCCACCATGTGTATTCTTTGGTGATTTAGTCACAAGGAGCTCTAGGGGTACTGGTTAGTTCATATTGATGCTCCTCCTATGGGGATGCAAACCCCTTCAGCTCCTTGGGTCCATTCTCTGGCTCCACCATTGCGGACCCTGTGCTCTGTCCAGTGGATAACTGTGAGCATCCACTTCTGTTTTGCCAGGCACTGGCAATTTATATCACTTCTTACAACACAATCACCTTCTGTCCTATAGCAGTGCCTAATTTCACAACTGTAAATACACAAGGAAGACATGTTCTTCCCTATTAGCAAGATAAGAAAATTTGCTAGGAAATGTTAAAAAATGAGAAATTGGACTGAATATCTCTTTCCATGTTGAGACTTTGTGTGGTTTGGGTGTCAGAGTGAGTATGACCTCACAGAATGAGTTAGCAATGTTTCTTCTGTTTCTATTTTGTGAATAATTTGAGGAGTATTAGCTCTTTGTTGAATGTCTCATAGAATCCTGCACTAAAACTTTCTGGCCCTGGGCTTTTTGGAATGGAAGACTTTTGATGACTGTTTCTATTTCCTTAGGGCTCATGAAACTGTTAGTTACTAGACCAGATTTTGATTTAGGTTTGATAGTTGATAACTGTTTAGAAATAACCCATTCCATTTAGATTTTCCAATTTTCTGCAGTACAAGCTTCTGCAGTAAAACTTGATGATTCTTTCAATCTCCTCAGTGTCCACTGCTAGGCCTCCTGTTCCATTTCTGATTTTGTTAATTTGGAAATGGACTCTCTGCCTTTCAGTCAGTTTGGCAAAACATTTGTCTATCCTGTTAACTTTTCTCAAGGAACTGGTTCTTGGTTATATTGATAATTTGTATTGTACCCTTTTTATCAAATTGACTGAATTCAGCCCTGAGTTTGTTCCCTGACATCAAATCCTACCTATCTCTTCATGAGATGAGGCTTTGTCTCACTTTAGGAACTGCAGAATGCAATACATCAAAATCTTGCTGATCTACATGGCGGAGATGCATACCACTCCCTCACTGAGAACAGCCACCCTGGAAGGATTCAGGGTGTGTTGATGTAGCCCAGCATGTCAGTGTAACCTGCAAGGTGCCCAGAGACATTAGGAGCCGAAATCTGGAGGATTCCTCCACAGCATTTTTTCACTATGGTCTTCAAAAGCATTTTGTACAGAAATACAATGGGTTCACAGATGCACATACACACACAAACATGAAGACCAGAGGATTTTGTGGGATGAATGTTGTCTGTACCATGTGCATTCCAAGGAAGAAATTCAGGTTTCTAGGCTTGGCAGCAAGGATGAATACCTACTGACCCAAGTCATCAACTGATTATCTAAAGCAAAGAATTTTATAAGCTATGTATCTGTATTTATGCTCTCTCTCTCTCTCTCTCTCTCTCTCTCTCTCTCTCTCTCTCTCTCTCTCACACACACACACACACACACACACACACACACACACACACACACACTCACACACTGTGCACATTTTCCCACACCATGAAACACATGAAAATTAATGAAAATACACAAGAAATAGAATTCAAGGAGGGATCTGGGGGAAGGATGGGTGTTAGAGTGACTTAAAAGCCCCTAAGGTGACTCTCCTTTTGTGTAGGTTGTACCTCATATAATTGGGTCCTTTATTGTATTTGTCTTTCCCTATAGCACTGCAGACTAGAATGGAACCAAGAGCATTGTGCATGTTAGTCAAATACTGTACACCTTAAACACATCCCAGGTCTAGAAACCCATTAATCTACAATTATTACAGGGCAGGTGGCATCAAGACCCTCAGCTGAGACACTCCAATGACAATGTGGCCATTTCAAGACTAGTTGTCAAGAATGGCAGACAAGACTGGAGTAATTCTAATAGGCCTTCCTTTATATGTTAATTGAACTTTTTCCCTTACTGCTTTTAATATCCTGTCTTTATTTAGTGCATTTGTTGTTTTGATTACTATGTGTTGGGAGGAATTTCTTTTCTGGTCCAGTCTATTTGGAGTTCTGTAGGCTTCTTGTATGTTCATGGGCATCTCTTTCTTTAGGTAAAGGAAGTTTTTTTTTCTATAATTTTGTTGAAGATATTTCCTGGACCTTTAAGTTGAAAATCTTCATTATCATCTACTCCTATTATCCATAGGGTTGGTCTTCTCATTGTGTCCTGGATTTCCTGGATGTTTTGTGTTAGGATCTGTTTGCATTTTGCATTTTCTTTGATAGTTGTGTCCATGTTCCCTATGGAATCTTCTGCACCTGAGATTCTCTCTTCCATCACTTTTATTCTGTTGCTGATGCTCACATCCATGGTTCCTGATACCTTTCTTAGGGTTTCTATCTCCAGAGTCCTCTCCCTTTGAGGTTTTTTTGTTTGTTTGTTTGTTTGTTTGTTTGTTTCTACTTCCATTTTTGATCTTGGATGGTTTTGTTCAATTCCATGGCATGTTTGATTGTGTTTTCTTATAATTCCTTAAGGGATCAGGATCAGATTAACGATATTAACAGTCCCATTTCCCCCAAAGAAATAGAAGCAGTCATCAATAGTCTCCCAACCAAAAAAAGCCCACACCAATGGCTTTAGTGCAGAGTTCTATCAGACCTTCAAAGAAAAACTAATACCAACTCTCCTAAAACTGTTACACAATATAGAAACAGAAGGAACTCTACCCAATTCAGTCTATGAAGCCACAATTACTCTGATAACTAAACTACACATAGATCCAACAAAAAAAGAGAACTGCAGACCAATTCCCTTATGAATATCGATGCAAAAATACTCAATAAAATCCTCAGAAACCAAATCCAAGAACACATCAAAACAATCATTCATCCTGATCAAGTAGGTTTTATTCCAGGGATGCAGGGATGGTTTAATATACAGAAATCCATCAAATAAGCCACTATATAAACAAACTCAAAGACAAAACCCAAATGATCATCTCGTAGGATGGTGAGAAAGCATTTGACAAAATCCAACACCCCTTCATGATTAAAGTCATTGAAAGATCAGGAATTCAAGGCCCATACCTAAACATGATAAAAGCAATATACAGCAAAATAGTAGCCAACATCAAATTAAATGGTGAGAAGCTGGAAGCAATCCCACTAAAATCAGGGACTAGACAAGGCTGCCCACTTTCTTCCTACCTACAAAATATAGTACTTGAAGACTTAGCCAGAGCAATTGGACAACAAAGGGAGATCAAGGGGAAACAAATTGGAAAGGAAGAAGGCAAAAATATCACTATTTGCAGATGATATGATAGTATATATAAATGACCCTAAACACACACCAGAAAACTCCTAAACCTGATAAACAGCTTCAGCACAGTAGCTGGATATAAAATTAACTCAAACAAATCAGTGGCCTTTCTCTACACAAAGGATAGACTGGACGAGAAAGAAATTAGGGAAACAACACCCTTCTCAATAGTCACAAATTATACAAAATACCTTGGTGTGACTAAACTAAGGAAGTGAAAGATCTGTAAGACAAGAACTTCAAGTCTCTGAAGAAAGAAATTGAAGAAGATCTCAGAAGATGGAAAGATCTTCCATTCTCATGGATTGACAGGACTAATATAGTAAAAATGGCTATCCTGCCAAAAGCAATCTACAGATATAATGCAATCCTTATCAAAATTCCAACTCAATTCTTCACTGAGTTAGAAAGGGCAATTTGCAAATTCATGTGGAATAACAAAACACCTAGGATAGCAAAAACTATTCTCAACAATAAATGAGCCTCTGGGGGATTCACCATGCCTGACCTCAAGCTGTGCTATGGAGCAATTGTGATAAAAACTGCATGGTATTGGTACAGCCACAGACAGGAAGATCGATGGAATAGAATTGAAGTCCAGAAATGAACCAACACACATATGGTCACCTGATCTTTGACAATGGAGTTAAAACCATCCAGTGGAAAAAAAAGGACAGTAGTTTCAACAAATGATGCTGGCACAATTGCTAGTTATCATGTAGAAGAATGTGAATTGATCCAGTCTTATGTTCTTGTACAAAGCTCAATACTAAGTGGATCAAAGAAGTCCACATAAAACCAGAGACACTGAAATTTATAGAGGAGTAAGTGGGGAAAACCTTTGAAGATATGGGCATAGGGGAAAAATTCCTAAACAGAACAGCAATGGCCTGTGCTGCAAGATCAAGAATGGACAAATGGGACCTCATAAAATTGCAAAGCTTCTGTAGGGCAAAAGATACTGTCAATATGACAAAAAGACCACCAACAGATTGGGAAAGAATTTTTACCAATCCTAAATCTGATAGGGGACTAATGTCTAATATATTCAAAGAGCTCAAGAAGCTGAACTCCAGAAATTCAAATAACCCCATTAAAAATGGGGTATAGAGCTAAACAAAGAATTCTCAACTGAGGAATACTGAATGGCTGAGAAATACATGAAAAAATGTTCAACATCCTTACTGATCAGGGAAATGCAAATCAAAACAATCCTGAGAGTCTACCTCACACTCATCAGAATAGCTAAGATAGAAGCCCTCGCTTGGTGGCGGCCGCGTCAGCTCGTGTCCTGTGAAGCCCGCGGCCCGGGGAGGCGGAGACGGAGCACGGTGGGCGCCGAGCCGTCAGTGCAGGAGGCCGAGGCCGAGCGGGCGGCCACGAGTGAGCAGCGCGCGGGCCTGAGGTGCGGCGCCGCGGCGGGCCGGCTCGCGCCGCGCCAGCGGGAAACTTCGCGGGCCGGGTGGCGGCGGGAGGCCGCGGGGGCGCGCGGGCTGGGGCCGGGGCCGGGCGGGCGCGCGCCGGGAGCCCGGATGGACGGCTGGCCGCCGTGGGGGGTGGGGACCGTGGTTCGCGTCCCGGCTGGGGCCGCCGCGGGGGCGGGGTGGGCGGGGGCCTCGCCTCCGTGGCCCGCGGAGCCGGGGGGACGCGGGACCTGGCGCGCGTCCCCTCTGTCCCTCGTGGAGCACGCACAGACAATTTTTTTTTTCTCCCTGCAACGACCTGACTGTGAGTTTGAATCCAAACAACTTTAAGTCGTGGAGTCCCCAAACTTGGATGCAGCGGGCGGGATGCGTCAGGAGCGTGTTCTCGGAGGGTGGCGTCCTGGGCTCGCGTGGGGTTGATGGCTGCGGGGCCGAGGTCCTGGCGGGAATTTGGGACCGTGGACGAGTCACCGGCCACTCCTGGTGTTGGGGGCGGGGGGGGGGGAGGTGCGCGGGATCCGAAACCTGGGCTTGGGGGAGGGGGTCTTGCCCTTAGCCAGTAAGTGTGGGGTCCGCTTCAAGTGTTTCTCCCCAGCGCGTTTGCTTTCTGAGCGAGACGGAGTGGCCGGAGCGCGGACCGCCAGGGCGTGGGAGCCTGGCGACTTGTTCTGAGTGTTGTTTGGGGGACCAGACTTGCAACCAACGCTCCTAAGTTCAGTACCCCAGGCCCGCTCCGGTGAGCCCGCTGGCTGCGGGGCAGCTTTGTCTCGGGCTTGGGTCTCCAGACATCTGTGGGCTCCCCTCCCCCGCAAAAAAAAAAACAAAAAACAAAAAAAAAACAAAAACAAAACAAAAAAAAAAGAATAGCTAAGATCAAAAATTCAGGTGACAGCAGATGCTGGCAAGGATGTGGAGAAAGAGAAACACTCCCCCATTGCTTGTTCAACCACTCTAGCAATCAGTCTGGAGGTTCCTCAGAAAACTGGGCCTAGTACTACCACTAGATCCAGCAATAGCTCTTCTGGGCATATACCCAGAAAATGTTCCAACTGGGAGTAAGGACACATGTCCACTATGTTCACAGAAGCCTTATTTATAATAGCCAGAAGCTGGAAAGAACTCAGATGTCACTCAACAGAAGAATGGATATAGAAAATGTGGTACATTTACTCAATGGAGTACTACTAAGCTACTAAAAACAATGAATTTATGAAATTCTTGGGCAAATGGATGTATCTGGAGGATATCATCCTGAGTGAGTAACCCAATCACAAAAGAAGTCACTTGATATGCACTCACTGATAAGTGGATATTAGCTCAGAAACCTAGAATTCCCAAGGTACCACTTCCAAAACACAAGAAAATGAAGAAGGAAAACCAACTGCATGGATATGTCATTCCTTCCTAGAATAGGGAATAAAATACCCATGGAAGGAGTTGCAGAGACAAAGTTTGATCTTTGAGAATAGGATCGACCATCCAGAGATTGCACACCTGGGGGTTCATCCCATAATTAGCCACCAAACTCAGACACTATTGCATATGCTAGCAAGAATGAGCTAAAAGGACCCTGATATAGCTGACTTATGTGAGGTTATGTCAATGCCTGGCAAATACAGAAATGGATGCTCACAGTCATCTATGGTATGGAATATAGGGCCCCCAATGTAGGAGCTAGAGAAAGTACCCAAGAACTGATGGGATTTGGAACCCTGTAGGGGGAATAACAATATGAACTTACAGTACCCCCAGAAAGTATGTCTCTAGCTGCATATGTAGCAGAAGATGGTCAAGTTGGCCGTCATTGGGAAGAGAGGTCCCTTGGTCTAGCAAACTTTCTATGACTCAGTACAGGGGAAAGCCAGGGCTATGAAGTGAGAGTGAGTGGTTAGGGGAGCAGGGCTGGGGGAGGCTATAGGGCACGTTTGGGAAAGCATTTGAAATGTAAATGAAGAAAATATCTAATAAGAAAAGAAAAAATATTTTCAATAAACATGAAAAAAGGAAAAATTTAAAAGGAAATGATGATAAATACAGAAAATGATGTGGGGAAAGGAAAACCCTAACTCCTGAGTTTACATATTGATACATCTGCTCTCCAAATTAATATGGAGAAATCTCAAAGAGCTAAAAGTAAAGCTACATATCACTCAACATTCCACTCTTTTACCTATGGTCCAATGGAATGACATCCAAATCCACAGAAATCTGCTCAGCTATGTTCATTGGTACTGTAGTCACAATAGGTAGGGAATTTAAATCATCTAAATGTCATTGAACTGATGAAAAGATAAGGAAAACAGGGCACATACACACAAGGCATTATTCAATTGTGAGGAAAAATGAATTCAAGAAAGTTTCAGCTAAATGCATGAACCTACAAAATATACTGAGTGATATAAACCATACACAAGAAGAACAAACTCCACATGATGTTGATCATTTGTGTTTCCTATCTCCCAATCTTTAGATGTAAGTCCATAACTTGGAGCAACCACAGAAGACATGAAAGAAAAGGAAGACCATATATGAAAAGAAGAAGCTCTAGAGAGAGCTATAGCCGGGTACAGGTGATGGCTATTATACCAGCATGGGTTCAGTACATCACCACATCAAGGACAGGGTGAGGGAGTGGGCTGTGGAGCCAGCTGGAGAGCCACAGCCTCATGACTGGACCCTTGAGAGTACCAGGCTCCCCTGTGCCTCATTCAGTCCTCACTCACCTCACAAGATGAGGACTTGCTCACTCTTGCTTGTAGGGAGTAGAGCATTGATCACTTTGACCACTAGGGGGAGCAGTGATGAGGGGTCAGGACTAATTCAAAGGTGTATATGGGCAGATGGTCTGTTACCCTGCCAGCTGGGTGTGGTATAAGAGAAGGAAGAGTGGGTGACCATAATCAGACTGACATTTTCTCAGCGCCATGCTCTAAGTACAGCCTTGGGCAAGTGGGTCCATCATACTGAGCTTTGGCTTCCTTATCTGTCATAGATGATAAGAATCCAGACCTCACATTGATGTTGTTTAAGTGAGATGCTTTGACAGCTGCCTAGCTATTGAAAAGAGATCAATATTATTGCTTATTACAGTGTAGACCCAGGGCCTTCCCTGGGAATAACAACAATAACGATTATGTTAGCAGCAATAGAAGTAAACGAAGGAATTATTGTTAGATTTTTCCCATCTTTTCTTTCAGTCAGGTCCAAGTTTAGGAGTGCAGGGGACTGGGCCTGGAGACTGCTGTAGCTGGTTAGGTTCACAGTTGCTTAGCTAGCCCCTGTGGAGAAACAGTGAAAGACACTTTTGGCTACTAGGTCCAAGACATGCATAGTTAGGATAGCCTCTACTAGTCACTTGCATGGTGGTGGCTGTCTTGGGTTGAATCTTTGTCCATTGCACTGCAGCTCAAGGCTTTTCTTAGGATTAAATCAGGGAGAACTTAGGGGGATTTGACCAAGAAGAGACTTTTATGAGATGTGTAGCAAATCCCAACTGTGACAGGCAGGTTTGTTATGAATACCTTCTTTATATACAGTACTGGAAATGCCCAAGTCACTTCTCCTTGCACAGTAGGCCATACAGCATGGTAATTCACTTTATGTTGCCTTCCTTTCTGGAGTTAAAATTTCATGTAAAGAAGAAAATAGATCCTATGACATCTGAACTCTTAAAATTGATCTGTGTGGATGGGTTTTTTTTTTGTTATTTATTGTTAATATTTTTGGTTTCTGAACCTGTTTTGTTTGCAAGAGGAGTATGTATTCTACAGGACTGTGACTGTAGCTATTCTGAATTTGGGTGCAGGGAAGCATGTTTCAATATGCCATTCTTACAGTAAACTTTTTTATAACCCAAATTAAATAACTATGTACAAATTACAGAAGCTGACAGAAAAGTCTCCTACATGTACAAATACGGATAAGAGTAGACACAGCAGGGGATAATAGGTGTGTATGCTGAGTGCTTACAGCAGCTGGCTTGCCCTAGGCCACCCAATACTCTTCCAGATTTCCCCATTACTGTTGTGCTCACCTTGTCCAGCAAGAAAATATGCAACAAGGTCAGATTCTTCTCAACAGCTTTCTTTATTTCAGGAACACCTCCATGCTACTGGGGAACTCAGGGAAACCCCTGGAGGACCGCCTATATCCACCCCAGCACTGTGGAGAGCTATGTGTCCTCCTGGGATTTGTCAGTATGTCGGACCCTTTGATGTGTAACACCCTCTCAGAGGGTTTGGCGCCAGATTCGGGCTGGAACCTGTGCAATGGCTTTGTTTAAGGCGCTGGTGTACTGGAGGTCCAGGGCATCTTTTGGGCGTGCGGCTGCCTACACATTACACCCTTCACTTCACCACCTACCCTGTTCTTGTGTTAAGACTCCCACTTTGCAACAAACTTATCACACAGGGATTTTACACAGTTTGGGGAGGGCTTGGATCACAGGCAAAAAAACAGGTCATGAGGGATCTTTTATTTTTTTATCAAGTAGAACAGTTTGCTACTATGCTTAGAACAAAAAGAAATACATTATTGTAGCTTATAGCAAAAAAATAAACAAAAAAACAAAAAAGAAAAACAGCAAAACATAAAAACAAAACCCAATCCATGCTAAAGTGGTTAGGGACAGTAAAGACGATCTCATTAACCTTGAGTGGCCAGCCCCATGTAGCACTATTGCCCTGTTTCCCATGTTTAGCTGCTGCCAGGCTGTTCATACTTCCAATGCCATCCACCATCTGTGGCTAGCCTCCAGTGAGCTGGCTGCCACTCACACTTCCCCTTTACCTCTTAAAATAATAACACAAAACCCTTGTAATATGCCAGACAAATTTATTAGGGGAAATCTACAACCACAAAATGCCCATGTAAACAATGCAAAACTCAACACATACAAATACAACCTGCACACTTAGATCAGGAAAATGTACCTACATTACTCTATTTCCCATTTATGAAATCCCCAGTTACTTATGGCCCCTAGAGCCCCGTAGTCCAGCACCATCTTCCTATTCCTCCTTATTTTGTCCTTCATTCCCTCTCTCTTCTCCATCTCACTTCCCCTCTCTAAAAATCTCAGCTCTGCCTTTCTTCCCCCTGCCCAATAAGAGCCTCTAGCCTTATCTGATCAATTAAGATTTCACCTGACTGCACCTGTTTTTAGGGACTCTTGAGGGAGCAGAGCACACAAACAGCAATATTCCTTCCACCCCTTTTTGTTCACTTAAAAGGCTCTGAACACAGAAATAGCAGTGGTAATATCAGAGCCGTGTATACATGCCTGGCAGCCTAGGACACTGAGTGTGGGCAGGTCAGGCACTGTACCTACAGATCTTCTGAGTTTCTCCACTCAAGTGGATTTGAACCTGTTCATCTAATACAGCATATTCACTGGAAGGGCAAAAGCCAATGGCAGGAAGTGTGGGGATGCCTCACAGGTTAGAACATCTGCTACTCACTAGAAGACCCACATGGTACCTAACAATCATCTCCAGGAATGGTTGTGATTCCATCTGTGCTCTGAGGGAAATGTCCCTCAGGAGGAGCCACATACAGTATTATATTCAGTAGGAAAAACACCCATTCACATAAATGTTCAACATAAGTCTAATCAGCAACAGCAAAACAAAGCAAGTTTATGGTCAAGGACAACAGCATCTTTTAAAAGCTATTTCCCAGCAAGAAATGGAAGGTCATTATGTCTGCTGTGTGGTTATCACTTGACGAAGATGAGCTTTGTGAATGCCTTAAAGAAACAGACAGACTAATGCTCTGGTGGCAAGAAGCAAAGCTTTACTGATTTCTACAGCTTAAAAACATGGGTTATGACTTTGCCAATTAGGCCCAAACAATAACATTTTTACATAGTTGCACCGGGCAGACAATATTATCATTTTTGGAGTCATTTCCTCAGAAAGAGAACAAACTTCACAAGAAAAAACTGTTATCTGCAGACCCAAGGACATTTTCCTCTCCGGGTAAATATTAACTCTTGACTAGAAACAAGGAAAAACTCTGGCTCACAGAAAGCCATGTTTAGACATCCCTCCCTTTCAGGAGGGACGACCCCTGAACTTTCTCCCAGTTAATGGCTCTGACCTTTTCAGGCCAGAACCAAAGGGAAGCTATTGTTCGCCTCAATCACTGATGCTCTGTTGCAAGTAAACTGAGGCATATGGCTCTGTCCTTCCTGATTTATTTTGTATTCCTTTCTGAATGTGTTTATATCCTCAGCAGCTCTAGAACAATGATTGTATATTCCTCAGTATCTGGTTCACAGGATCATGAATGAATGTGTGTGTGTGACAGAGTGCTATATGTTAGGAGTATGAGAATTCATGACACCATGGATGCAGTATGGCAGTGATTACATCACCAAGTGTGTGTCCATGGGGTAAATAAAATTATTGATACAAAAAAGTTCATCACCTTGTATACCCCTAGGTGGCTATGACTTTACTATATAGCCCTGGCTGTCTGGAACTTACAAAGATCCATCTCTGGATGTGAGTTCTAGGTCTACAGCAGGGGATAGAAAACCTGAATAAGGAAGATGGTCTCAAAAGTCACAACTTGCAAATGCATTTTTTGCATAAGAAATAGAATTTTTAAAAAATAGGTTTTACAATTTCAATTAATATAGAGATAAAGGCAAAAATAAACAATGAAATACAAGAACAAGAACATATAACTTTTAAATAACATAGCAAAAACTCAAAGAACAAAAAATGAAAACTTCAAACAAAACTATAAAAAAATTATTGTTCATCTTTTTTCTTCACTTTTAGCAGCACAGACCTATAGCCTGTTACTCCTCTTGGACATTTGTTAGCAGTGCAGTCACCTCCGTTCTCTGCCAAGAGGAATTATCTGAAGAGAAAAGGGAATAACACCCTGAATCAGCCATGGCTTCTTAGTTAGGGCCTATTCCCACTCAGGACATGTGATATAAAGAGATTCATCTGAGGAAGATTCATCTGAGGAAAATTCTGGATGCTGGAGATCAGGGTCAGCAGGGGCCTCCTGGCATGACAACGCATTTTGCAAGATGGTCTCTTCTTTAGCTGTGGCCAATCCCAGCTCTCTAGCAGTTTCTGAGACCTGGGAAAGGAAGGCAGTTACTAAGACACAGGAATGGTGGGGAAAGGCATGGCAGCTGTCAGACCTTTATCTCCCACTACCTCATCTTTACTGGACAGTCAACATTAATATGCTAACTGAAATTACTGATGTGAAATCTGCAGATAGGACCCAGAATTCACTCAAACCTCCACATAGCATTCCACCTATCTGAAGACATGCATGCAAGAATGTGACATGTTATTCACTTGTCAGCCTGAGTGGACAGAAGACTAAAGCAGAGTTGAAAGGTTCACTTGCCAGTGATAATAGTGCCTCCAAAGAGGCTAATTCAGAGTCTCACAAGAGGCTAACTTCCCAGAATACTTGTGTGAAAAAAGAGCAAAGAACAGCTACATTCCATGAGGAGGGCGGCTGCTTGGAAGTATGGATTAGAAAGTTGGTGGGAGGAAGCAAAGATAGATTCTATTGTGCCAATTATCAGATAGTCATAGCCTGGCCGAATTGTTTGTCCCTACCTGATGTTCTTTAGTCTCCAGGTTGTTGGTCTTCTCCTGTTCTTCTGTACCACTCAGGTTCAACTCCATCAAACATTGACGAATGACGGCCCAATCAGCCAGTACTTCCTTCTTCTCCTGCTGCAATATTGCCAACTGCTTCTTTATAAGATTCTTCTCCAGCAGGAGCCGGCTGTGCAGGTTACTGGAAACACACTCTGCATGGTAAGTTCCTGCAGCCTCCTCCTCCCATTTCTACTTACAGGTCCCATTAACCTGACATGTACCCTGATTCCTGTGAAGACCTAATACAATCCACCAGGATACATCCATGACAGCTGTACAAACAGCAAATAGCCATTTCATGGAAGAAGAAATTTGTGCTGCAGTCCAAACACCAAAAGGGTCCATGTTTTTCCAAAAGAAACAGGGATCTCCATCTACTCATGACAGCCCATGCATTGGGACAATACCAATTAGTAGGGTGCAACTACAATCAGGGTAGTCATTAGAACCAAAGGGAGGGCACTCTATCCTCATATTACACCTCACTTAGCTCTGTAAAACCCTGCCTGAGCCCCACAGGCCCAGTACAACATAATAACCTTCTGATGATCTGAATCACTTGTCTGTTTAGAGGCGCCTGAGGATGCCTGGAGAACACTGGCAGTGGTAACAGTCTCCTAGAGACCTAGGAAAACTGAGTCCAAAAATCCAAGGGACACTGATGCCTAAAAAGCATAAAGTATAGAACCAGACCTGCAGTCTCCCGACCAGAAACAAAGGAAGGCAGAAATGGCCATTTCACAAGTGTTGGCCTCCCAGACAAGTACTTACCGATAGAAATTTATCTCCTTCATGAGCTCCTGCTTGTTCTCTCGGGCCTCCATGTTCTTGTTCTCTAATTCATGTAGGAATGTCATGATCTCCTTCTCCTTTAATTTCAGTTCTTTATAGTGTCCATTTGGCCTGTGGTAGGGCCTGGCCCCAGGAAGACAGAACTCCATAAACTTAGGCTTTTAGTAACACATGAACTCAGGCTGGGTCCTGGACTACTGCAGCCATGGAAACCACACACTGCATTCTAAATGCTGGGATTTTCTTAACCTTGGGAAACTGGCTATCCTGGCCCCTGAACACCAGAAGCTAGGCATCTAGATTGAGGGTGCCCTGGCTCCCTGCGTTACTCAGTAGGTCTGAAGGGCAGACTAAGCAGTTATGTTCTCAGGGGTCTAGGCTACAGGTCTTTACCCACCAAACAGCTGTGATGGTGTTTCCCCTGTTTCCATAAAAGGGATTCTAAATCCTGGATACCTAATACTGTAGAGACAGTTATTATATATAATTCTGGAGATGAGTCCAGACATCACCACAGATTTATAATCTGCCCCCAAAATACAAAAGTACTAACACATGTGACAACATAGTCAAAGTGCAATGCTATTTAAAGTGGGGACTACCAGGCCTCAGGACCCACCTCACCTGGATACTCTTAGGTAAGTAAATCCTCAGGCCAAAACACCTACCCCTAGATTCCAAATTGTGGAGAGAAATAAAAACATACAAAACATATTCACAGGTCTGTACCTGTGCATGCACATAGACTCACAGACTTAGACCTATACACAGGATGGAGAAACAAAGAGTGAGAGAATGAAAGAGAAAGAGAGACAGAGACAAAGGGAACACAATGAGAGGTAGAGTAATGCATGCAACATTACTGCCTCAGAGTATAAGGCACACAGACAAACAGGAACAGACATGAACTTCAGGCATTCTAATCAAGCACTGAGAAGAACCATGTGGGACCAGGCCCCTCCAGCTGCTACCTGGAGGTTCCAACACTCAGTCACCTGGGAGACAAGTAAAAACACAACTACAAACTCCCATCACCTAGCAAAGGCTTTCCAAATGAACCCTAGGAAGTCATCACTGCCTCTATCCCTGAGTTCTTCACTCAGACTCCAAGTTCCTCTTTTCAAGTGGAGGGAGCAGAAGAGTCTATTTCCCTTCTCGCTCCTGACAAAACTTCTGGTGTGGCCACTCCTCTAATAAGTATTTAGGGGCATGAAGTGAGGCCCAATTATGTTCTGGTGGTATAGCTTCCTAGAACCCACCCCTTTAAAAGCATAAGATGAAGGAGGCATTGCAGACCCCGGAATGACACCACAGGTATGGAGCAACGTATACCTCTTGTTCATGGATCCCTCGGTCACATAGATCAGGCGATCTCTCAGCTCATTTGTCTCCTGGGTAGTGAGCTGGATCTCTTTGATCAGCTCATTCTCTTCCTTCTCAAACTGCTCCTTGCTCATGACAGGTATAGGGGATGATGTCTGTCTGTGAGCCACTGTAGGTAGATGAATATGAGAATACTTGATGTGAGAATGCAAAGAGTGTGGACTTACCAAAGAGAAGGAAAAAGGCCTGTAACCTAGTGACACCACCAAGAGATTGGTCCCAGCATGAGATTTCTTCTGAGTGGATCTCAGTTCTACTGTCACTCTAGAGAGATCAGGTGATGTAAGTAGCCAGATGTATCCTCATTCCCCCTTAAACGTGCTTATGAGGACCAGAGAGATGTCTTCTTCAGGGTACAACTTGGCTTCAGAGCCCTGAGCCCTGTGGTTTCACAAGTCAGACTACAAATTCACTATCACAAGTATTTGAGATCTTGGAGATGCTCAGATATCCTACCTGTTACTCTAAGCCAAGGAATTGGTTTAATAAGTCAGGCAGGGGGAGAATATGTTCATCACAATGATCAACTTCCCCCCTGAAACACAAAACATCCCAGAAATAAAAATAGAATCCCCCTCTGGGTCTATCAACTGCTTGTTCTTTGTTTACAGTATAGAAATGGCTGCCACCCACAATTGGTGATAAAGAAAGGTAAGGTAGGAACTGTCACCAACAGGAGGTCAGAGTAGTTCTGAGAACATGACATCATGGTCTGGAGCACCATTCTCTCCCTGTGACTAATGTCAGATAACAACAGGAGCTTAAAGAAGCCATGGACTGAAATGCAGGTATTCCTTCCCTCAAACTGGCATAGCTTAGACCCGCTGTCACTCCTGATGGTCTCATTCTGTCCCCAAGTAACACCCACAATACCCAGTGCAAGTCAAGACTTGAAGTTCATAGCCCAACAGCTTTGACCTTGCCAACTCCTGCCTTAGGGGATGGAAAAGTACTGTTCTGAAATCCTAGATGATTCAAGAATTGTGATAACCATGGAAGTTTTTTTGCTACCCAGAGTCTCCAGTTCCACATTACTAGAAAGGCCAGCTCAGGCCACCCCTACCAGGAAGCTCAACATCCACTTCCCAGGACTTACTCCTCATTCGCCAAGTCCACCTCCTTCGTCCTTCATTACTCTCAGATGGAAGGCCAGCATCCTTCCTCCCCTCTCTGGTCTCTCTCCCATCCACATTGGTTCTCTGAAAAAGTCTACCAAGTCGGGCAAGCAGGGCCATCACTGCAATGTGCAATCTCTGACTGAGAAATCTCAGTCAGCTTGTTGTAACTACAACACTGGTGACATCACAGAGGTTGCTTAGAACTCTCCAGGAGACAATAGAATGTCCAAGAAGGGACTGCTGATGTCATGGACTACATAAAGCCTTTGGTTCCCTGCTAATGTTCTCCCTGTACTGACAGGAAGCTGAGCTGCTCTTTCCTGGGGCATAGCCATTGAGCACATCCTCCTTCCAAAGCCAGGGTTTGCTCCAGGCTTGATTGGCCACACCTAAGTAATTCCTATGTATCTAACTCTGTGTTTCCTTTCCAAACCCTTCTCAGAAATATCTCATCCTACCTTAAATTTTCCTCAATCAGCAATAGGAGCCATTAAAACTTAGTGAGAAATCATACCAGTTTGAATATGCAGCCAAAATCTACTCCTGTCTAATCATATACAGGTGCATGAAATCTCATCCATGCTGAGCCTTCAGGGCTGGTTGCAGTGTGGGTGTGTGTTAGGGACCACACTCATGAAGCCTTGTGTTTAGCATTTGAAATTTGCCCCAAGATCCCTTAGGAGGGAGACATGCAGTCATCATGCTTCTGACAACATTCTAGAGATCTTTTGGCAAAGGAAACTGAAATATGGAGCCACCAATGTGTGACCATCAGATTGTGTGGGGGCTTTTCTCACTGCACCAATCTCACCGATCAGTATTGCTTATAGCCCTCTGTGTGCTAGACCATGAGTTTCTGTATGAAATAAATAATATATTCAACAGAGGTGCGGATGTGCAGGCAGAAAGTATAGGGTAATACTATAGACATAGGTTAGTTGACTGGGCAAGGTCCTAGCATCTTGTATTTGGGTTCATGTTTGGCCCCACAAACCACACAAAACCCAATTTCCGTCAAACATGAATGATTCATTAAATGCAGACCCTAAAGTTGATTGATCAGAACCATTGCTCAGGATTTGTGCCTGAGCCATAGCTCAAAAAATCTATCTTTGTTAACTTATAAAGACAGAAAACAAACCCCCCAAACCAAACCAACCAAACAAACAAAAACAAATGAAAAAACAAAATTAGTTCATTTAAAGTTAGGGAAGTATCCAGTGCTCTGATCGGATCAGGCCATTTTAGATATAACTGCTTATTGACCCTTAATTTGAGGGGTCCCATGGAATGGTTTATGTACCATTGTAAGATTAACAAACCTCATACAGAACACAACAGAATGTGGACACCATGACTTTGCTGAGTCAAGTTGTTTTCTCTGTTGAAGATTGGCTGTCATATGACAGCAACTATCTGAAATAGGGGGCAGACATAGAAATCAATGACTTTTGCTATACTGTGCTGTACATGCCTTAGCATTAGATTATCCAGGTCTCTCACAATGACTAGTTATGTTTCCACAGTACTTGGAGGCCCCACTTGGAAGCTCAAATATAGGAAAGTGGAAGCAGAATTGTCTGAGCTCAAGGTTAACTTGGTCCACATGGGGTATTTGAGACCCTGTTTCAGAAAACAACACTGAATCACACACTACATCAAAGGCCTCACTTACCAAGTCTTGTCTATTATAAAGAACTTACCATTCTCCCCCTTCCAGTCTTTCTTTCTGGGAAGATGGAGAAGTGAGAATGATCTTTCCATTCTAAGGACTATTTTCTCTGTTTCCCTTAGCCCACATTAGGCAAAAATGAAAGTGAGTATCATCATCTGAACAACTGATTAATATCCACTGCTGGTAGCGTGATACGGTGCTGGTGACAACCTTATCTTCCTTTAATGTTGCTGACCCAGCAGGAAGTATTAAGTGCTGAGGCCAAAGCTCAGAGAACCTTTCAAGGGGCTAGACAGAAGCCATCAGAGACTCTCCACATCCTTGTCCTGAGATGAAATCCAGGAACACAATGTGAACTTGGTGGCCAATTTACCATACATCAAACTTCTACCTCCACCTTTCTATGTTCAGTACAGGAAAGTGTGCATGCACCTCCATGCCAGATTGATCTTGATATATGTCCCAGGGCGCAGACTATTTAGAGAGTTGGTTGTAGTCAAGCAGTTGGTGCCCTCAGTAAGATGTGAAGACTATCAATAATAAGTGACCACACTGTATTTGTTTAAACATTAGTTGAAAATTGAGCATAACTTAGGAATTGGACACCAGCTCTGTGTCCTGGTCTTTTTGTGCCTATATCTGGCTCAAAAGGAAGGTGGGAGTACAACTTGGGTTTCTCTGCATGGATAGAGTGAGTTGAAATGGGCACCAACCAGTCTGAGCAACTGTGCTGAGGCCCCTTATTTCAAGTAAAAAACACACTCTCTGTCCTCCTTCCAAAGAGCTCCTGTTGAGGCCATGGACCTTGTATAAACATGCTAACATCATGTAGACACCTTTCCTAATAATACAAAGTTCTCTCTGGTAAGGCTTGCCCCCTTACCATATCTGTAGGAAATTTGTTTCATGGAAGCAGTCAGTCTATTACATGCTGTTGCTGTAATAAGCTTCAAAATTGTGATTGTTTGTATACTCTTGTACCAGAGAGTGGCACCATTTGATGGGGTAGCATTGTTGGAATAGGTGTGACCTGTTTGGAGTACTCATGTCACTGTGGGTGTGGGCTTAATACTCTCACCCTAGGTGCCTGGAAATAGTTCTTTTACTAGCAGCCTTTGGATAAAGATGTGGAACTCTCAGCTGTGCTTGTGCCATGCCTGTTTGGATGCTGCCACGCTTGATGTTAATTGACTGAACCTCTGAACCTGTAAGCCCACCCCAATGAAATGTTTTTATAAGACTTGCCCTAGTCATAGTGTCTGTTCACAGCAGTAAAACCATAACTAAGACAGAAGTTGGGACAGCCATTGAGGAAGGGGGCAAGCACGCAGCTGCTTGAGCGAGTTTGCCAGCTGCTCCCCTCCCCCCCCCCCCCCCCGCGGCCTCTGCTTGAGCTTTTGTGAAGCTGAGGAAGCTGCCATTTTCTGAGTGAGAGGCACTGCTCCATGGCCAGAGTTGGAGCGAGAAAGCAAGAGTGAAGCAAGCAAGAGTGAGTGAGTGATCCCAGCAGGGAGATGTGCCCAGAGGAAGGCTGCATGGCCATGCTGGGCATGCTCTGCTCCTGGTGGGAAGTCCCAGCCATCTCGCAATTCTGCTTGTTCTTTCACAAGGCCTTATGCCTGCTCAACTTCGAGATCGAGGAGTTAGAGGCAGCTCTTCACAGAGATGACTTGGAATTTATCAGTGATCTGATTGCCTGCCTGCTTCAAGGCTGCTATTAGCAAAGAGATATCATGTCTCAGACATTCCTCAGCTACTTGGAAGATATCATTAACTACAGTTGTGAACTTGAAGAAGGAAAGCCCAATCCTCTGAGAGAAGCCATTTTCCAAACCTTCCTCTGCATAATCGAGTAGAGAGCCTGCATCTCCTCTGTGATTACCGGCCTGTAGGGGATGATGTCTTTGATCTTCTCAAGGGTCTGGATGCAGACAGTCTCCGAGTTGAACCTCTAGGTGAAGACAATTCAGGTGCACTGTACTGGTACTTCTATGGCACACGAATGTACAAAGAAGTCCCAGTACATGGAAGGTCCAATGGAGAACTCTCCTTGAGCAGGGAAAGTGAAAGGCAAAAAAAAAAAATGTTTCAAATGTTCCTGGAAAAACAGACAAAAGAAGAGGAAGGCCTGCAAAACGAAAAAAAAAAAAAAAAAACTACAGGAGGAGATTATATCCAGTGAAAAGCAGGAAGAAAACTCCTTGACATCTGACCTACACACAAGAAATGGATCCGGAGGGCCAGGCCAAGGTACATGGTGGCTCCTGTGTCTAACAGAAAAATGGAGACAGGTTACTGAGAGCTTCCTGTGAGCCAACCTCTCTCCAAGAGCAGCAACTCTACAAGCTCCTTAGCAGGACTTCCTGCCTGAAATCTGCAACATGATTGCTCAGAATGGAAAACGTCCACAGGGCACAAAGCCAGAGCTGCAACACAGGTTTATATCTGTCCACCTGCCCATCCAATTCATCAAGCTAGAGGAAACTCCCATGCTCACCAAGATAAAAAAACAGAAGCACAGGGGGGAGGAGGAGGAATGACAGATCCTTCTTGCAGTGCAGAAGGAGTAAGAGCACATGTTAAAGGAAGAGAGAAGGCAGGAAAAGGAGGAAAAAGATCAAGGCAGTGGAAGTCCGGGCTAAGAGGAGAAAGCTCAGGGAAGAATGAGCATGGCTATTGGCTAAAGGCAAGGAGCTACCCCCAGAACTTTCCCATTTGGATCTGAATTCTCCTATGAGGGAATGGAAGAAGGCCAAGGACCTCTTTGAATTGGATGACGATTTCACAGCCATGTAAAAGTTCTAGATGTGGTGAAGGCTCACAAGGATTCCTGGCCCTTCGTGGAACCTGTTGATGAATCTTATGCCCCCAACTATTACCAGATTATTAAGACCCCCATAGATATTTCAAACATGGAGTAGAAATTAAATGGAGGTTCATATTGTACCAAGGAGGAATTTGTAAATGTCACGAAGACCATGTTCAAAAATTGCCTAAAATACAATGGTGACAGTAATGAATATACCAAGATGTCTGACAATTTAGAGCAGTGTTTCCATCGGGCCATGACAAAACATTTTCCTGGTGAAGATGGAGACACAGATGAAGAATTTTGGATCAAAGAGGTTGAAAAACGGGAAAAAAGAAGGAGTCGGTCTGGTAGAAATAGTGGAAGCCATGATTGGACTCACTCAAGGAACACAGATGTTTACTGCAGGAAACAGCCACCAGTAAAGAATGGGGGAAAATCATTGCCCCTGACACAATGAGCTGCCTCCTCAGGGGACAATCAGAGCAGCAGTTCCATAAACTCCCTCCAGAGGTCCGCACATCAAATGGTCAAGGCTTTTCTTGCCCCCTGCATTGTGGTAGGGTGCCTAGCCACGCATCCCCTTTAAACCAGATGAAGCCAGCAGCACCAGGAACGTTTGGCTCTCTTCAAGGATCAGATCCTGTCAATGTACTTGGCACCTCTCGAATTCCAGAGGGGCCCCCCAGGGGAGCCCTTGCAACAACCAACCTTTGCTATACAGTCTCCAGTTGGAATTAGTAACCATTGGGGATCCCTGCTCAGTGCTCCAGACCTTTCCAATATGGGGTCACACGTCCCATCCTTACAGCTTGGGCAGATGAATTGTCCCAGTCAAGTTGGAAACATGGATCCACCAGCTCCATTCTAGGCAGGATTTATTCCTTCAAGGCATGGTGGGACTCCAGCCCGACCTCCAGACTTTCCTGAAAGCTCTGAAATTCCTTCCGGTCATATTTATCATTCATACAAGTATCTAAATCGAGGACACCCTGCTGTTTAGAATGGGAACCATGGTACTATAAACTCTGGATGTTTGGGGCCAGTAGAGAAGCCCCACCTGGGGACAGGACTTTCTCACCACCCTCATACCATTGGTCATGTGATGGATGCCCGAGTGATGAGACAACCTATCCCACCAAACCAGTGGACTAAACAGTCAAGCTTTCTACTTCATGGCCTCAAACTCTGAAATCTGCCTGCCTCTGCTTCCCTAGTGCAGGAATTAAAGGCATGTACCACCAGTGTCTGGCCTCAGAAAGAAGGACTTTAAGTTGAAGGATATTTAAGATAGTGTGGAGAGGGATAAAGAATTCTTTCCTACTGGCAGGTCATCAGGGTAGGAAGGTTAGCTAGGTGCTTTCCTTGCCTCTCTGAGCTGGTTACTGAGTCTTCACTGGTAAAATTAAATGCCTGGCTTATGTGTGTGTTTTAAAAATGTATTTATTAATCATTCCATTGGATTATATCTCACATGATATGCCACTTTTGGTTACCCTCCACTAACCCCTCAAACTACATCTGCACTCTCAGCCTCCACTCTGTCTGAATTAGGATTCTCCTTCACCCACCCTCCTTCTCTTGCCCTACTGATTGAGAAACCCACTACACTGGAGCATCAAACCTCCACAGGACCAAGGGCCTCCCCTCCCATTGCTTTCAGCTAGGCCATTCTCTGCTACAATGTATCTGGAGTTATAGATCCCTGCTTATACACTCCTGGGTTGTGGTCTAGTGTCTAGGAGCACTGGGTGGTCCTGCCAGCAGAAGTTGTTTCTCAATAGGATTCCATTCCCCTCTTCACCTCCAGCTTCTCTGCATGCTCCTGCAATGCTCAGTCTAATAGTTGGCTCCAATGGTCAGTTGCTGGCCACACCTCCCAAAGAACCTTCACTCCAGGTTTTTGTCTGCAAGCACCTCTTGACCACAGGAACAGTGTCTGGTTTGGTGTCTGAAGACAGGATGGATCCCCAGGTAGGGAAGTTCCTGGATGGCCCTTCCTTCAGTCTCTGCTCCATTTCTTGTCCCTGTTAGTCCTTTTCTCAGGAACATTTCTTGGTTAAAATCCTTGAGATGGGTGGATGGCAACATTCCTTGACAGAGAGCATTGCCAGTGGTCTTGTTGGGGTTTGGGGGATGTGGGGGAGACATACCTATCTACTGGAGGTGGTCTCTACAAGTTCTATCTCCCTGATGTCTGAGAGCCTCAAAGGTCTATTCCCTGTTCCTCATCCTTCCACCCCCCTTTTATTTTTTTAGATTTCCTGACCTCCTGTATCTCAGTCAAACATGAATGATTCATTAAATGCAGACCCTAAAGTTGATTGATCAGAACCATAGCTCAAGTTTTGGGGTTGAGCTATAGCCTCAAAAATCTATCTTAGTTAAATTATAAAGACAAGAAAACAAAACCCTAAACCCCAAAACCAAAATAAACAAACAAACAAAAACAAATGAAAAAAAGAAATTAGTTCATTTAAAGTTAGTGAAGTATCCAGTGGTGTGTTCAGATCAGGCCATTGTAGATATAACTGCATATTGACCCTTAATTTGGGGGGTCCCATGGAATGGTTTATGGACCATTATAAGATTAACAAACCTCATACAGAACACAACAGGATTTGGACACCATTACTTTGCTCTGAGTCAATTTGTTTTTCTGTGTTGATGATTGGCTGTCATATGACAGCAACGATCTAAAATAGGGGGCAGACAGAACACAATGGCTTTTGCTATACTGTGATGTACATGCCTTAGCATTAGATTATCCAGATCTCTCACAATGACTAGTTCTGTTTTCACAGTACGTGGAGTCCACACTTGGAAGCCCAAATATAGGAAATTGGAAGCACAATTGTGTGAACTCAAGGTTAACCTGGTCCACATGGGGTATTTGAGACCTTGTTTCAGAAAATAACACTGAAACACATGCTACATCCAAGGCCTCACTTACCAAGTCTTGTCTACTATAAAGCACTTACCATTTTATACCTTCCAGTCTTTCTTTCTGGGAAGATGGAGAAGTAAAAATGATCTTTCCATTCTAAGGACCATGTTCTCTGTTTCCCTAAGCTCACATTAAGAACAAATGAAAGTGAGTATCATCATCTGAACAACTGATAATATCCATTGCTGCTAGCATGATACTGTGCCGATGAAAATCTTAGCTTCC
Source organism: Mus caroli (assembly GCF_978045245.1). Lineage (NCBI taxonomy): Eukaryota > Metazoa > Chordata > Mammalia > Rodentia > Muridae > Mus > Mus caroli. The sequence continues at coordinate 25,021,233 of NW_028227259.1, forward strand.
TTTAGTGTTGCTGACCCAGCAGGAAGTATTAAGAGCTGCAGCCAAGCTCAGAGAACCTTTCAAGGGGCTAGACAGAAGCCATCAGAGACTCTCCACATCCTTGTCCTGAGATGAAATCCAGGAACACAATGTGAACTTGGTGGCCAATTCAGCATACATCATACTTCTACCTCCACCTTTCTATGTTCAGTACAAGAAAGTGTGCATGCACCTACATGCCAGATTGATCTTGATATATGTCCCAGGGCGCAGACTGTTTAAAGAGTTGGTTGTTGTCAAGCAGTTGGTGCCCTCAGTAAGATGTGAAGACTATCAATAATAAGTGACCACACTGTATTTGTTTAAACATTACTTGATAATTGAGCATATCTGAGGACTTGGACACCAGCTCTGCGTCCTGGTCTTTTTGTGCCTATACCTGACTCAAAGGGAATGTGGGAGGACAACTTGGGTTCCTCTGCATCGATAGAGTGAGATGAAATGGGCACTTACCAGTCTGAGCAACAGTGCTGAGGCCCTTTATTTAAAGTAAAAAACACATTCTCTGTCCTCCTTCCAAAGAGCTCCTGTTGAGGCCATGGACCTTGTATAAACATGCTAACATCATGCAGACATCTTTCCTAATGATACAAAGTTCTCTCGGATGAGGCTTGCCCCCTTACCATACCTGTAGGAAATTTGTTACAAGGCAGCCTTCAGTCTATTACATGCTGTTGCTGTAATATGCTTCCAAGTTGTGATGGTTTGTATACTCTTGTACCAGGGAGTGGCACCATTTGGAGGGGTAGCATTGTTGGAATAGGTGTGACCTGGTTGGAGTATGTGTGTCACTGTGGGTGTGCGCTTAATACCCTCACCCTAGGTGCCCGGAAATGGGTATTCCACTAGCAGCCTTTGGATGAAGATGTGAAACTCTCAGCTCTGCTTGTCCCATGCCTGTCTGGATGCTGCCATGCTTGATGATAATGGACTGAACCTCTGAACCTGTAAACCAGCCCCAATGAAATGTTGTTTTTATAAGACTTGCCATGGTCATGGTGTCTTTTCCCAGCAGTAACACCCTAACTAAGACAGAGGTTGGGACTGCCACAGAGGGACAGGGCGAATGCGCTGCCCCTGCCAGCTACCCAAGCAGTGGCCACAAGATCAATTCCTCCCGGTCATATTTATCATTCATACAAGGATCTAAATCGAGTACACCCTGCATTTTGGAATCTGAACCATGGTACTACCAACCCTAGACGCTTGGGTCCAGATGAAAAACCCAAATTCGGGCCAGGATTCTCTCACCACCCTAATACCCTTGATCATTTGATAGGTGGCTGAGTGATGAGACAACCTATCCCACCCAACCAGTGGACGAAACATCAAGGTTTCTACCTCATGGAATTCCTTCCTCGGGGTATATGCAGCCACCCTGTAAGTCTGACGGTCATGGTTTGCAGACACCTCCAACTCCAGCACCAAGTCCTCGAATCAGAGGACCCTCCCTGGTCCTCCGGGGGACACAAGAAGGGGAATCCATGATGGACATCCCTGAAACGATTGCCATGCAGAAGCTCTCCTCCCGAGTCTGTCCCCCAGGTGTGCCTTACCACCACCTCCAGCCCACTCTTCCCCAGTTACCTGGTCCCTTTCCACAGGTAGCTTATTCATCATCAGTATGTGTTTCACAGCCCAAGCCTGCATTGGACAACCCTGGGAGTACACAGGAGATGACTGAAACACAAGAGCCTGAGGAAGACCCAAGCCTTTTCCTGGACATGAAGAGAAAGCAGCAAGCATTTGTTCTTCAGAGGGGGTATACCTCAAACAACTACTTCACCCAGCACCTCCCTTGCAAGCCAGCTGTACCAGGCAAAGCTTACCACAAGAAAGGGAAACAGAGGACTCCCGACTCAAAAGTGATGCTTCAGACTCTGCAGACACTTATAACACATCAAAGAACAAGAACACCTGGCCTTTGGACAATAGCTACAGCAGCCCAGCTGTGCAAGGCTGTTTGTGAGACCTTTCCATAGTGGCAGAGATGGGGAATCTACCTGAACATGGGGCCGTTGGTGAAGCATCTCCCAGTAAGTCAGAGGGAAAGGCCTTGATGGTAGTGGTTCAGAAAAGCCACTCTGCCCCAGGGATAAAACATTACAAAAAGCCGTGCCATGTACAGGACCGAATGCAACTACACCTCCTTGCACAGATCCCAGTTTGATGGTAGGCACTGTGAACCAGTTTTCTCCCTTGTACATGGTTGGCATAGAATACTCTAACTCAGCTACACAGTATCCTATGAATCCAAGTTTGCAAGGCTTGGGCTCTATGATGGGAGGAAAGTCCTCAGGATCACAGCCTCAGTCCTTTCCTCCCAGGGGGTTCCAGGATAATGGTCCCCACCCTGGACTCTTTCCTAGGTACCATCCTCAGCAAGGAATGAGATATACCTACCAGCCTTCTTTCTTCTCTGCCTTCCTACCACCCCTATCAGAGGACTCCTCATTATACATGTCCACAGGGCTTTTCTGATTGGCAGAGATCTCTCTCTTCTCTTAGAAGCCCAAGTGGACCTCCAGAGAGTCACCTTCCATGCTCCCTCTTCCCAGAGAAGAATGTCCTGTCTAGTCTGCAAGGTTGTGAGACACCAAATTCTGCCTTAACTCCTCCAACTCAAATGGATGCAGTGACTGCTAAAGTTGTTCCTCCTGATGGACACAATTCTGGTCCAGAAGAAGAAAAGATGGATGAATCTGTGGAGAGGCCAGAGAGTCCCAAAGAAAATCTAGATCTAACAACCATAATGCATCTACCAAGCAGCAGAACTCACTGTCAACCACTGACTATCTTTATGGAACTCCACCACCATCCCTGAGTTCAGGAATGACTTTTGGTTCATCTGCTTTCCCACCCCACAGTGTGATGCTGCAGACAAGGTCTCCATACACTCCTCAGCGATCAGCCAGTCATTTTCACCCCAGGGCATACCCATCCTCTGTGCCTGCCCATCCACCTCCCCACCCTGTAACCACCCAACCCAATGGCCTCTCCTAGAGGGTTCCCTCTACTGCTGTCAGGAAGAGGGCCTAGGTCACATTCAGGCTTCGATGATGGAGCAGACTGTCACTGGAAGCAGATTAAGAGGCTAATTTCAAGAAGTACACAAAATACCAGGATTGCAAATGCATCCAGTCCAGTCACAGTCCTTATTCCCAAAGACCCGGGCGCCTGAGGCCTCACCAGAACAGTTGTAGCTGTATAAGACCCCAACACTTCCTCTGGATCAGAGCTAGTCCAGGGAGCAACTAAGCCCCAAGGAGGTGGACGGCTGAATGTGGAGACTGGAAGGCAGGCCTGGCCGATTTGGAGGAATGACTGCTGTACATGTCTGTTTTGTTGTCCTGTTCCACCTCTTCACTGTAAATCAAGCCTTCCTCAGAGCTGAACAGCATAGACCTTAGGTGCACACTATTTAGATGACAGGCTGGCCTGTAGCTGGGATCATCTGCACAGCTGACAAACTTAGACAGAGCAATGTACCTGGAGTTCTTGCTGGCTTCTCCAAATCCCAAGACTCTTGTTCCGGGAAAAATCACTTTAAACTTGGGTGGAGGGTACATGTAAAGCTGGAGTGGTGCTTTTAAACTTTCATGAGCAGCTAATCTCTGGTATATATTTGGGGAAGGGACTATGTGTACTATTAATGTTTTTGGAGCTGGGTCCAGTTTATAGAAGTTTCATGTTGCCTTTTGTAAATTATTTTTTGGGGGGTTAATGTATTGTATATATAGTGGGACAGTCAATGGGCACATGGAGGAGTTGGGAGTCCTTCCTCGATATGGCCAGAATACTGTACTGGAAGAGTCTCTGTCTTTGTACAGTCAGGTCACACTGAATGCCCGAGGAACTTGGAGAAGAGAACCAGAAGACTGCAGCTTATATATGACACTTAACTTGTTTCCTCTCCAGCAGACCTCAGAGACAACATGTCCTCCTCAGCATTCATTTCACAGTTGGTTGGACTGTGCTGTCATAGGGCTTTCCTGAGTGTTGCAGCCATAGGACAGGCTGTTCTCACTCTGTTGCGCTAAGTTCTGGACTTGGGAAAGCATTTTCCTTTCTGATTTTCCACCAGCTCTACCAGAGAGTTGTAAGACAGGAATTTGGAATCTAGAGTGTTTTACTTATTAGAAGATGAAGTGGCTTTTTCATGGGCCTGTCAGGCCTGTGATCTAGAAGGCATCATACAACCCTTTCTAGCACAAATCACATTTTGTGAAAGTGACTACTCAGGTTTGTTATGTATGTTAGTCTCAAGAAATGAATTGCACAGGTTTGAAAAAATAAAGACAAAAGTTGGTACCAGGGAATGGGGCATTGCTGGGATAGGCCTGACCATGCTTTCATTTGAAAGAATGTGAATTTTGAGACTTTGGATTTGGAACACAGTGGAATGCTTTAAAATTGGCTTAATGGGTCATCCTAGTTGGAATATGGAAGACTTTGTTGCTGGGAGTAATTTGAACTGTGTTGACCTGACCCAAGAATTTTCAAAGGAGAAGGATTTCAGACTGCGACAGAAAGGCTGTTTTTGTGGTATTTTGGTGAAGAATGTGGCTACTTTTTGCCCTAGACTGAAAAGTCGGCCTGAGACTAAGGGGAAGAGCCTCAGATTAATTGCATTGACAAGGGAAGTTTCAAAAAAGCCCAGCAGAGCGTTTGTCCTCTGCTTAAGTCTTAGGAAGACAAGTTTGAACAAGCATAGCAAGCTTAGAAAGGAAAAATATAAAATACATGGTTTGAGTATTAAAGGGTTAACAGGAAGTGAAATGGAGCAAAATCCTCTGTTCTAGGAGGCAACAGATTAAGGGAGTGGGATCTTCGGGTAAGACTCTACCCAGCTAAATTTAGATACAGGCATGGTGGTGCACACCTTAAATCCCAGGAGACAGACAGGCCTGTTAGCCAAGTTTAGGCAGGGAAGGATTTGGAAAATAAAGCTAGTGATAATGTGATAGAAAAAGGGAGTCATGTTCTAGTTCCTGTAAGCAGCAGAACTCCGCACCTTCAGCCATGTGACTCTGGCTCTACAGTTAGGAATGGAAGGAACTACTGGGACAGTTGATGTTGGTTATTTGGAGCTAAGAAATTAGCAATGATTAAGAAGAGTCCAGCATCACTGAGGTGAAATCTGGGAATTGTTTTCTGGGAGCACAAAGAAGCTGTGTTCCAGAGACAGCCAAGGTTGTACTTCATGCAGCTTCTGGACTTGGTAATGTGGAAGAGTCACCCAGGTGGTACTGGCTTTGAAAGCATGAGGTATCATGAAGAACAGCTGAGGCTTGGCATTGTGAGAGATCATGGAAGGCCACTGGAGAAGGTGTAGCCTCTGCTGTAGTTGAAGGCCCAGGACTGAGGGTATCATGAAAAGAATTTAAGGCTTGGCACCATGAAGAAAGCCTATGAGAGGCTATTGGTGAAGCATATTTGGAGTGGAACACCCTTGTGTATTGGATTTGTCAGTACTATGGGATGATCACCAAGAATAGCAGCTGTAGTGGAGTGGATCAACCTGAGCTTAGAGTTCTACAGAGGGCAGAGGTGGAGAACTGAGGAGCCAAAAAGATCAAGTGGAATCTGAGACGCTGAAACAAGAAGCTGTATCACGGGCTGGTGAGATGGCTCAGTGGTTAAGATCACCGACTGCTCTTCTGAAGGTCAGGAGTTCAAATCCCAGCAACCACATGGTGGCTCACAACCATTGGTAACAAGATCTGATGCCCTCTTCTGGAGTGTCTGAAGACAGCTACAGTGTACTCACATAAAATAAAATAAATAAATCTAAAAAAAAAAAAAAAAAAAAAAAAGAAGCTGTATCATTGAAATTACCTTGGAGACTCAAAGATGTTAAAGATGCCAGAGCCATGGGATACATGCTAAGGAAAGCTGCAAACAGGGAGTTGAACCAGCTGAGAATATAGCAGTTTGTTGCAGTCAACAAAGATGAAAAAGGAGTGGAGATCTGAAGACCACTTTGACATCTTGGAGATGCAGTGTTTGGAGTTTACCCAGCTGGTTTCATGTCTTTCATGGGGATTACAGTGAAGTGATTGGATGAATCTCAGAAGAGACCTTGAACTTTGGAATTTTACTATTGTTGAGACAGCTATAGACTATGAGAGTTTTAAAAGTTGGACTATATGCATTTTACATTATGTAATGTTTAAGTATGGCCCCCATAGTCTCATGTATGTGAACAAATCTATGGGGGACAGGGAGTGGAAATCGATGGTTTGTATATTCTTGCACCAGGGAGTGGCACCATTTAGAGGTGTGGCCTTGTTGGAATAGGTGTGACCTGGTTCAGTAAGTGTGTCACTGTGGATGTGGGCTTAATTCTCTCACCTTAGGTGCCTGGAAGTCAGTCTTCCACCTGCAGACTTTGGATGAAGATGAAGAAATCTCAGCTCTGCTTGTGCCATGCTCCCACCTTGATGATAATGGACTGAACCTCTGAACCTATAATCCAGCGCCATTGAAATGTTGTTTTTATAAGACTTGCCTTGGTCATGGTGTCTGTTCACAACAGTAAAACCCTAACTAAGAAACCAGTCATTTATGTAAAACAAAATGAAACAAAATCTTAACTCAGAGCAGGGTTATGCCGGCCATGTACACTGTTATGTTCTGTATGTTATGAGGGTTGTTAACTCTATAAATTTCCACATCTATATGTTTCATATAAGACCTTTCAAATTCAAGATCAATATGAACTGTTATGTTTAAATCGGCTTGAGTAAGGGCAGCATTTCTAGCCCCTGTTCATGAGCTCTTTGTGGTTTTTTTTTCATGGAGCTGGCCCTAAGAAATATCTAGCATACAGTTTTCAGCTGTTGCCCTGGATGTTCAGTTATGGGGTGTGCATTCAATAAACCTTCCCTGTTTAACTGAATTCAGTGTTTCTGTGGTTTGTTTGTTGACCCTTGGACAGAAACACTTCCATTCAGCAGCACATAGGACACTGAGCCAAGGTCAAGAATGGTGATATCTTGCCATGAATTATGTGACAAGGGGGAATGGGAATTTATCCCTTATGATAAGGATCAGGGATGGCTTGGTGTTTTTTAGGTTTCTATTTGCCATGTGAAACAGCTTCAAGAACCCATTTCTAATGTCCTTGGAATCATGTGTTTCCATGATGATGCACTCAGACATGCCTGGAAACTACCAGGATACTTGTCAGAGAGCTTGATTTCTATAAGGGGGGGAATATGGTTAATTTATACTGCAGGATATTTGGTCACATTGTAAACCCCAAGATTGTGTTAATTTCTGAAAGAAAAAAAGAATAAAAAACTTTTTATGGTGTAGCTCAGCCCTAGCACAGACCTGTAATCCAAGAGCTTTCTGTTCAGTGTACATTTTTGTCCTATGGCTCATCCCTATCTCACACATTTATTGCAAAGCAAAATAAAGTCAACACCACTTCCAGAAGTAGAGCAACCTACCAGTTGATAGGGAATGAATATAACGAAACAGAAGAATGGCCTTTTTTGGGGGTGGCGTGCAGGGGGGTTGAGACAGGGTTTCTCTGTATAGCCCTAGCTGTCCTGGAACTTGTTCTGTAGACCAGGCTGGCCTCAAACTCTGAAATCTGCCTCCCATGTGCTGGGATTAAAGGCATGTACCACTACTGTCTGGCCTCAGAAAGAAGTACTTTAAGTTGAAGGATATTTAAGACAGTGTGGACAGGGATAAAGAATGCTTTCCTACTGGGAGTTCATCAGGGTAGGAGGGTCAGCTAGGTGCTTTCCCTGACACTATGAGCTGGGTACTGAGTCTTCACTGGTAAAAATTAAATGCCTGGAATATGTGTGTGTTTTAAAAATGTATTTATTAATCATTCCATTGGATTATATCTCACATAATATGCCACTTCCTGGTTACTCTCCACTAACCCCTCAAACTACAATCTGCACTCTCAGCCTCCACTCTGCCTGGATGAGGATTCTCCTTCACACCTCCTCCCTTTCTTGCCCTACTGATTGAGAAACACACTACACTGGATCATCAAACCTCCACAGGACCAAGGGCCTCTCCTCCCATTGCTTTCAGCTAGGCCATTCTCTGCTACAATGTATCTGCAGTTATAGATCCCTGCTTATACACTCCTGGGTTTGTGGTCTAGTGTGGTAGGGGTCTGGCCTTTCCCTCTCCTGTAGTCTGAAGAACTCACACTCCATGGAGAATGGACAATAGGTATGGTACAAGGGTAGCCAGCTTGTGTGTATTACTTGATATGTTTTGTTAAAATACCAAAGTCAGCATAGGGAAAAGTATATTTTTTTTAAAAAAATCATAAAATTAAGAAGATTTAGAAATGTCAAGTGGAAGCATTTAATATCAAACATCTTGAAATAATCTGTAAATGAGAACAAATTCATTGTTTCTTTGTAGTCCCAGGGAGGGTTTTGTCCACTCTAAGCAAAGGCTGTCTGCAATGAGAGCTGGGATCAGCTGGGATCAGCTGAGTTGGGGCCCTCAGACTCCTCAAGCTCCTGAGACTGCTTTTCCGTGTACCCTTCCAGCAGTTGGTCCGAGTGATGTTTTACCCTCCTCCCCTTTATAGTTAGGAGATTATCGAATGCTTTTGGAACAGAAAGTAGTATTTTGGCAGTTGTTTTCGTACAGGCTTTTGGAATCTATCAGAGTATCTTGACAGAAAGTGGGCTTCTTTCTCCTGAATGGAGATGGGAAAGAGATGCTCCTGTCGCATCCTCAGGAGATGGCAGGGGCTGTGTCTACACATATGCCATGGCAGTTTAAGAAGATTCCGTAGTCAGTCCAAAAGTTTAGGGAGTGAGGAAGTAAGGCCTTGGCACAGAGCCCGTGCTGAGGTAGCTGCAGCTCAGGCATAGGTTCTTTTCTGCATTTCACCAGCTCTTTAGTTTGGGTAGCTTAGCTTTTCAGTGCCCCAGTTCTTTGGTCTGCAAAACTGGGACAACTGTATCTTCTTTGTGTTCTTGTGAAGGTCAGAAAAATATGACAGCTCACTGAGAGTCAGGGGTCGGAGGTATAGACACGAGCATTATTTATGCTTCTATTCTGGACCAACAAACTAATACTGTAAACTTTGCAACTACTTTCAAATAATTCTCAGGTAGCACAGTCTCTCTCTCTCTCTCTCTCTCTCTCTCTCTCTCTCTCTCTCTCTCTCTCTGTGTGTGTGTGTGTGTGTGTGTGTTTTTAACTTCAAGGGAATATTTTAGACTTGGTGAGCTTATAATGACAGCATGAGTGGGGTGTGGTTTGGAGCGTTGCCTTCCAAACCTGTGTTGATGACTTTGTGCTTTTAGGTACACCAAGCTTGGCTAAATGGTATGGAAAGGGTAATCATAGGCCTCTTTCATTGCCACAAACAATCAATCAAACAAACAAATAAACAAAAAATGTTTCAACAGTGACTGATGCCATGGGATTGACACTCAGCCAGGCCATGAAACTGTGTTTCCTTAAGTTTACAGATCAGCCTTAAGGAACTAGAGAGACAGATCCAGGCAGTTAGAACACTTAGAAAATAATGAAAAGCCCCCTGGTAGCCTCCAGATGTGAAACTAGAAAGCCAATGACAAAGAAAGGAGTTTGAAGGGATCAAGACAGCAGACAACACTGAACCACATTTCATTATCCCGTCATGTAAGTAAAGCTCTCCCTTGGGTTCTCAAGGCTTGTGTTCCTCAGCTTTGAAAGCAGCCCAGTTCTGTGTATGAGGTGTTGTAATGGTTTTAGTGTCTTCTTGTAGACCATCACCCACTTCCTGGGAAGGGCTGCTTACTCTGAGCATTGCTATGGGAGGTGATTGTCACCTGGACATCATTAGCAGCATGCCTGTTCTTGATCCCTTCAAACTCCTTTCTTTGTCAGAAGAGGATATCAAGTCCCTTGGAACTGGATTTATAGGCAGTTCTGTGCCACCTGAGATGGGTGCTGAGAGACAAATTCAAATCCTCTGTAAGACTGGTATGTACTCTGAACCACTGGGCATCTCTCTAGCCCCAAACCATGGTATTGTTGGCTGCCATTCTTATGGGAGAGCCTTGCTAGAAACACAGTTGAAGGTGTTAGGGCAGACATGTGGGTGTTGAGGTAGGTGAAGGCCTCAGTCACCCTGGACCATTCATTCACCCACTGCTCGCTTTTGTGCTGAGGTTTCTGTTTGCAGAGGTCTCATTTACAAGACTGGTTTGAAGATGTGTGTGCTGAAGTGGCTTCAGGAGGGATGGATCTGGGGCTGGCCTGGCTTGCACCAGACTCATGTCCCATAGTGCAGGAGAGAGAGAAAGAGGAAGAAGGGAGGAAGATAAGAAGAGGAGTAGAGGGAGAGAGGGAGGGAGGGAGGGAGGGAGGGAGGGAGGGAGGGAGGGAGGGAGGGAGGGAGGGCAGGCATCAGGGCAGAAGCAAGTCTGTGATCCAAGGGGCTGCAGGCTGGATGTGGACTTGGACAGGTGGAAGCTGAGCCCCCATCCATGGCAGTAGATGGGATTGAGTCTGGATAGACTGCATTGTCTTCCTAGGGAACCTCAATTTGCACATCAGGAATGCTTACAGGCTCCTGAGGGCTTCCATCAGGGCCTGGCTACTTGAACTATACTGTCAGTAGATCTGTCCAGATCTCACTTTTTGAAGATTTTATGTAGTCTTGGCCTCATTGTTTTAACTTTATTTATTTATTTATTTATTTTTCCTATTTTTGCTTTGATGTTGTTGTGCAAGGCTTAAGCTGAGGAGAGTGGGGTGAGCACCACAATAAAGAGAGAGGGCAGTGAACAGAGAATGTGAACTGCACAGTGACTAGGGCGGGGTTGAGGGGGCGAGTTCCCTGTGCTCACTGCATCCTGGGGAGTTGCCAACAGCTCAGACTAGGTGCATTCAGGGATGAGGGCTTCCCAGCAGAGGGGCCTGAGGTAGCATCTGCTGCTGTTCTTTCTTGAACTGGTTCTTACTCTGTAGCCCTGGCTGGCCTGGACCTCTCCATGCCTCTAGCTCACATAGCTTTACCTGCCTCTGCTCTCCTGATGCTGAGATTAAAGATGTGTACTCTTACTCCTGGCCTGTTATTTTTAATGCAATGAAATTAAATATAGCCTTAATATTTTGGCTTGTTCAATTAAATGCAAGAGAAAATACAGGAAAGCTCCCGGATCCCACCCACAAAAGCACACTAACATTTCCTCTTCCTGTTAAGTAAACACATACAGTCAGGTGCTCCATAAGGAAGTGCTGGCCAGCGCTGGCCTGAACTGGACACAGGCTTTGGAATGTTTTAGTTGGTGTAAGTGAACTTGCTTGCTATGCTGTCACCTGAAGTGAGGTTCACAGATGACAGCTGTCTGTGATGACACCTTTCGGGCTCAGTCTCAGCCCCTCCTTCCTGTTCCTTCCTCTGGTGGATATTTTCTGCCTAGATTCTAGTGTTATGTTTCAGCGTTATGTCCTATGTATAAAGGTCCACTGTGCTGTGAATCTTTAAAGCAATTTCGTACAACGTTTCAGCATTATCTTAAGAAAACCTCTTCAGTGCTGTCTTTAGTTTCTATACCTGCTAATGTATGCAGTTCTGAAGCCAAGTCTAGTGAGACTATAAAACTTAGCCTCCTTTTATAGGCTCCTCTTGCTTCAGCTTCCCCATGCTGGAATTACAGACATAGGTCATTACATCCAGCTAACATTTTAGCAACACAAATATTTTCCAGTTTTTCTATTATACAGAACGGGCGCCCTTGCCTACCTGCCTGAGCAAGGATCCGAGCTGCTCTGGTTGTGTGGCTGCTCTGCAGCTGGCTTCTCAGGAATCCAGTATTGGTCTCTGCTCACTGGCAACTCCAGGGAATGTAAAGTTACCTGGCATTTAGAATTTGATTTCTATGCTTAGGGGTAAACCTGAGCATCATTCCTTAGCTGTTCATGTTTTTTTTCCATTTTTAAAATTGCATTTTTGGCAAGTTTTGTGTTGTGGGGACACTAGGCACCATGTACTGATTTGTTACAGCTATTATTCCTATTTTTGTGATTATTTGTTTATTTTTGTGGTGTTTGTGTGTACTAACCACTGAGCTACATTTCTAGTGCACTGTGACATTTTTGAAGTGTGACATTTTAAATTTGATATAGTCAAACATTTCAATATTTTTCAGCTCATAATGTTGCTATTTTCAGAAGTGCACTCCAATTCCAAAGGAATTGTGGATTTTCTGAATTAAGTTTTGAATTCATGTGAAAGATAGCTAGCTGATTTTATTTCTAAGTCTAGGCCAGTTCCCCCCTGCTCCGAACCAGTGATCAACAAGTGCACTCCCATTTGACACTCCTTTTCTGTCACACCGTTTTCGCATTTATGCTTGGTAATATTGTTCTGGAGATAGGATTTTACCAAATAGCTCAGAACTGTTAATCTTCTGCCTCAGGCTCCAGATTGCTGGGATTACAGATGTGAGGCACCATGCCTGCCCATGCTTAGGAACATTTGGTCTTTATTTTCTTCATTGATGTGTTTACCTGTCTCTGCTCCAGGAATGCAGTTTGAACCCCATTTTGTGTTACACAGTTTTCTCTAGGGTTTGATGTTTTCCCTCCCTCCCTCCCTACACTCCTCCCTCCCTCCCTCCCTCCCTTCCTCCCTCCCTCCCTCCCTCCCTCCCTCCCTCCCTCCCTCCCTTCCTCCCTTCCTTCCTTCCTTCCTTCCTTCCTTCCTTCCTTCCTTCCTTCCTCTCTCCTTCCTCCCTCCCTCCCTTCCTCCCACTTCCCTCCCTCCCTCCTTCCCTTCCTTCCTTCCTTCCTTCCTTCCTTCCTTCTTTCCTTCTTTCCTTCCTTCCTTCCTCTCTCTCTTTCCTTCCTTCCTTCCTTCCTTCCTTCCTTCCTTCCTTCCTTCCTTCCTTCCTCTCTCTTTCCTTCCTTCCTTCCTTCCTTCCTTCCTTTTTCGGAATGATTTGGCTTTTCCTTTAGATTGTAAATTTTAGAACCAGTTAGATAATTATAAAAAACTAATAGGGATCTTGATTTGAGATACTCTTTTTATAGGCTAATTTAAGATTTTTACATTTAATTTGATATACATGAATAAGAATTGAGTCTTCATTTCCTGTTCATGAAGTTAGAGCAGGTGTTGCCATTGTTCATTCATGTCTTGTGAGTTTTTCAGAAAAGTTTTATCTTCTTTATATTCTTCCACATGCTTTTTTGGTTAAATTTATCTATAGCAGTTTTTATGTTTTATTGTGTGTAAATTTATTTTTATAATTAAACTTTCTAACTAGTTCTTGCTAGCCACACAAGCACACTCTCGGGACTGCAGCAGCTGAGAGCGCATACTGCTCTTTGCAAGGAACTGAGTTTAGATCCCAGTACTCATGTTACACAGTTTACTGTAGCTGCCTGTAAGCCCAGCTCCAGGGAATCCTATGCCCTCTTCTGGACTCTGTGAGACACATGCACATTCCTACATGCAAATGCCGATACACATGCATAACTTGAAATCAAATAAATCATAACATTTTTGAGATTTGTAAGTTATTTTTGCATGCAGCAACATTTGTTTGATAGTCTACAGTTAAACCCTCCCTCCCTTCCTTCCTCTCTCTCCCCTGACTGTTTTTGTGGTATATGTGCTGTGTGGATGTGAGCATCTGTGAATGCCTGTGGACAGAGGCGAGAGGTTGATGTTCATGTCTTTGTTCATTGCTCTGCATCTTAATTTTTGAGACAGTATCATTCTCTTACCTTGGATCTTATCAACTCTGCTAGGCTGCCCTGCCAGCTAGTGAACTCCTGTTTCTGCCTTCCCAGCACTGGGACTCTGCATACATAAGTCTCTGCTCTGCCTCTACATGGATGTTGGGGAGCTAAACTCTGTTCTGTTGCTTGCACAGCAAGCACCTTACTGATTGGGCCATCACCCAGACCCATCTGCAGGCAGGCCATTGCATTGCTTGCAAATAATGGCTGTTTGGCTAATTCTAATCTAATTCTAATTCTAATAATTCTAATTCTGATTCTGGTCTTCATTTTGCTTCCTTATTGTGGCTGTTTGTAGTATTTGCTCGTTCTTTTGGAACATTTCTTTCTTTATTGTATGTGGGGTGCACATGCCATACTATGCATATGGAGATAGAGGACAATGTCCAAGAGTCAGTTCTCTTCCTCTATCACGTGGGTCCCAGGGATTGAACTCAGGTCGTCAGGCTTGGTGGCAGGAACCTTTACCCACCGAGCCATCCTGCTGGTCTATGGGTATGTGTGTGTGTGTTATGAGGGCTAGAACTTCTATTAAAACAGTAATTAGTACTTTGTCTTACTGACTTTGAAGAGAGCACAATTTTAGTGTTTCATTAGTGGTTCTATATAGGTGTTTATGGCTGTGCTATTTCAGGTTTAAACAATGTTCCAAGATCTGTGTCCAGTGACACATGTCTGGAATGAGCCCTTGGGAGGCAGAGGCAGCAGGACCAGGACAGTTTGTCTTCTTCATCTTGATTATATACCATTTTTTACTTTCTGAACAGAAAACTTAAGACAATGATTTAAAATAATAAGACATGATGTATTCTAAACACTTAATTGTTTTTCTAAAGGCAGTTGTTTAATTTGACTCCTACAGTTCTGCTGTGATGGTTTTGACATTCTTAGTATTTCTAACTATTTTATCTTAAATCCAAATGTGCTAAACAAACAGTTACTCTGTGTGTACTTGAAGTCTTACTTTAAGGAAACACTCCATGACTACATAAAACACACATACAGAACACGTTTTTAATATTTGCAGAACACAGTATTTGCAGAACACAAGAAGTCTGTTCAGACACTTGGATTTTGTTTCTTTGCTCATACCGAGATCCACAAAAAGGCTAGTTAGCAAGATCTCATTCACTTCAGCAGTGCCAAGGATGGCCCCACCAATGTCCACTAAACAAATACAGACATGCTCAGCAAAACTTAATGCCTGGAAGCATGATTGAAAAATATATGGTGCACACCTTTAATCCCAGCACTCAGGAGGCAGAGGCAGGCAGATTTCTGAGTTCATGGCCAGCCTGGTCTACAAAGTGAGTTCCAGGACAGCCAGGGCTATACAGAGATACCCTGTCTCGAAAAACAAAAACAACAAAAAACAAAAACAAAAAATAAATAAACATCAAGAGGTCATAAAGAGTCTGGTTTTTACTTAGCAGCTTTCCTCAGATGAAACAAAACCCAAAAGAGAAGTAACAACAAACTAGTTACAAAGAAACAGTCTGGGAGCTGGGCAGGATAACCCAGCACTATAATCCAATCAGGAGGCTGAGGCAGAAGGATGGAGAGTTTGTGCCAGCCTGGACCACACAGAAAGAAGATCTGTCTCAAAAGCCAAAGTAAGGCTACCAAACAGAAAAATCCTATTCTGCTCCAGGGAACTGACTTTGATACAATGGGGGTGCGCAGTTCTTGATTTGAAACTTCTGAAGAGTGTTATGTACTTGTTCTAGGGCCCCCTGTTTCCTAATGTAAGATCTGTGCCATCTCCATCCAATCTGATTTAAGTTGATGTTTCAAGTTCTTGCTATATGGTTTAATATGCTATGAGATTCTTTATTTTGTTTAAAGGGAGGAATGTCTCTTTGTTTCTGGCAATTTGGGGTCAAAGGGCAAGGTTTCCACTTGGCCTTTTTGGACACTTATTTGGAAAGGGTCTGTGTTAGGGCTGGGTGGGGAGGAGGGCAGGGCTCTGTAGCTTGCAGTGGGTGCTAGGGTTGCTGGGCAACCTAGGTTAGACAAGCGCTCTGCCACTGAGCCTCATCTCCACCTCAAGCTTGTGTGTCTTTATTGCTTTGCTTGGATTTTATTGCTTGCCATACAATTATGAAAATAAGTACCATCTCCCTCCCCCACATCCTCTCTCCCACCTCTCTAGTCCCCTCTCCTCTCCTCCCTGCCACCAAAATGTAGCTCTGTTAGGGCCTGGGCTCAGAACAGGGAGGGATAAGATTTACTTTACTGTCATTTAAATTTCTGTTTGTGCTCCTTTATTTCCTGTCAAGTCTTAGGCTTTTGGTGGGGTGGGGTTGGGCTATGGCTTTCTTTTCCTTTTGGTTCATGTTTTGCCCCCAGATTCTTGGCAGACTTGAGCTATGAATTGTGGGATCTTTTCCCCTCACCCCCACCCCCCATTCTGTACTACTAACTTGACAGTTTAATTGGAAATTTATACATAATTAATTAAGCTTGTTCTTGCTAGACAGTAGAATAACTCTATCTTTTCCTTTTTTTACAAATATATTTTCTGTGTGAGGGTATCTTGCTGTACATATGTCTATGCATCACATTCCTTTCTTGCCCACAAGGTCAGAAGAGGGTGCCAGATTCCCCGGGGACTCTAGTTTCAGGTGATTGTGAGCCAACTGGTCCTGGGAATAGAACCCAGGTCCTCTGTGGGAGCAGGCGCCCTTGACCACTGAGCCATCTCTCAGGCCCTTCTTGTATCCTTCCCTTTTCACTATTACTTCATGATGCTTTTCTCAGGAAAAAAGGACTTCCCATTCACTTTTAAATGCTGCTTTAATTCTGCCTCTGTAATCATTTGAGGGTGTTAGAAAACCCTCTTTTTTTTCTACTTTTAGAAATAAGTTATGTGTATATGTATTTGTTTTGGAATAATGTTTTACATTTAATTATTATTACTATTATTATTATTATTTTTATTTTTATTATTGGTCTGTGTGTGTGTTTGTGTGTGTACTTGTGGCACAGTGTGTACAGAGGTCAGAGGACGAGCTGCTAGTATCAGTTTTCTCCTTCTACCAGTTGGTCATGGAGTTGAACTCATGTCATGAGGCTTGGTCACAAGTGCCCTTACCCCCAACCCGACATGCAACCCCTGGAAAAGTTTTTAAGATGAATTTTCCACAAAGTGCATCTTACAATTCCAGATAGGCGAGTAGTTGGATTTGTTAAACTTCCCACTGTGGAAGTAGTGGGCTGTGCTACAGCATAGGCTGATAAGGCTGACACAAAGTTACAGATTCACTTAATTCAGTTGTGCAGTGAGCTTGTAGATGACAGCTTTGTGTAGCAATGCTAAAAGCTGGACACAACCTGCTAGGGAATAAACATTTGAATTTTGTTCTGTTATCTTCCCTTCCAGCCCCATAATTGAAAAGCAGATATGCTGCCCAGGGTTAGCTATGCCTGGCTTTGATTGACAGTCTCAGGCCCACACACCAGGTGGTCTGTAAGTTACTGAAATGGAGCCTGTGGTTCTGAAAGGCCACTTGGTGGCTCTGTGTGAGGCTTTGATACAGTTTCACCACCTCTCACTTCAGGTGAGTTAGGACCCCTGAGTGTGTGTGCCTTGTACCCATTGTGATTTGTTCTAAGGAATACTTTGTGTCCTTATTCACTCTGACACTGCTTTAGAGTGACTTTTAGAAGGTAACTTACTGGATGAATCCATTGTTACAGTGTTTCCGATTTCTCCCCTCAGTGGTTCCATCTTACTGCCCATAAGTGTTGAGGCACATTTTCAGTGTGGTATTCAGTTTGGTGCTCTGTGTTCCTGTTGAGTGTCTGTATGTATTGTGTGCAGCCCTGCATAGGGGGTGGTGGGATGCAAATCATTCTAACATAAGCCTAATTCTGTAATTATGCCAACAGAACATCCTAAGGGGTTTGGTGTATGTCTAGTAAAGCCACAGTCTCCATTGCAAATATGGAGTGCATGCTGAGTGCACTTACTTCAGAGCAACTAGCCTGGGAGTCCTGAGCTCTGTGTGCAAGGGGCTTTCAGAAAGATCACGTACCCTCCCTTTTGAGGCACACACAGGATTCTCATGATGGAACTCTGAGGACCTCCTGTTTATTGGCAGTGGAGACTGTGGCTTTACTAGACATACACCAAACCCCTTAGGATGTTCTGTTGGCATAATTACAGAATTAGGCTTATGTTAGAATGATTTGACATAGTTTGACCATTTTCCAAATTCACAATCAGTATTTCAGAAGAGTAGACTTTTAACACAACACACATTTCATAGTACTCACTGGTGTCAGCTGCTCAGATGCAAAGCCTGGCTCTGTTTCTTGGAAGCAGCATGACATAGTCCCTACCTGATAGGCTCCCCTGATGACTCGGTGACAGTGCACAAAGAGGAGCAGCAGAGTTCTCCCTAACTCTCTTTGCCTCTTACTTTAGTGATTTGCATGTGCCCATCCCTGGAGATGTAGTAGAAGATGCACTTGGAGGGTCTCCAGTCTCAGGGGTGGATTGGTTGGTACTCTTTATGAAGGATGAATTGATGGGAGGAGGAAGGGCCAGTGGACACTGAGAACATGGCCTCACTGCTTGGTAGTCAGGGAATGTTTCCAGCAGGGGATGGCTTTCCCCAGAGACCCGAGGAGGAGGAGGAATTGAAGGGAGCTCCGACTGTGACCAGGGCTTAGGAGTGTTTCCCAGTTTATTGGATATTAATTCTGGAGTAAAGTTTATATGATTATTTATTACTAAGTGTAGTTGCAAAAATGTACTGTTAAGATCTTCTGCGGTATTTTTCTTTGAATAATTGTATCTGTCATTTTGCAATAGATTTGGGTCTTTAACCTGATAGCTTCATTTTAGTTGGAAGGCACAGTTCCTCCCCCTCTATAAATAGACTCTATATCTAAGAACTATTTGATGTCATTTTATTAAAATGACTTAAGAATATATACACATTCAGTTTCCCTTAATCTTCTATGTTGTATAGAATTTTGCCCCTGCACTGTATTTTATAATCAACCTGTAGTGGGTGTATAGTCTATAACATCCCCTGATTTCTTAAGGGGCTCCTCCATATGAGGCCGCTTAATAACATTGCTTCGGTGCCAACATTAAAAGCAGTTCCCTTGCATCACACTGAGATGATACTGGAAAAGAGCTGTTTGTTTCTTTCTTACTTCACATGCTCACCACACCCCTGGGAGCATCCCAACCCCTATACAACCTTAGCCATCACCATTCACTCATATGGACATATAGATTATGTTAACTGTTCCTGATAATTCAGGCAACTCGTGGAGATTGAAAGAAAAACATCTGTTTCCACTCAGGTATCGCCATCTGAGAATCCGCAAAGGTAGTTGATCAAGCCCAAAGGTGGGTGTTGAGAGGAGTCGATGACCTTGATTTCTTCATAGGGGATGAAGCCATTGATAAACCTACCTACGCTACCAAGGTATAGTTGTGCCAGCAGTGTGATTGTGTAAGAGCAGAGCCAAACGGAGCAGAGCATGGCTGTGTCCGGAGGCTGTACCTGTGAGTTGTGGAACGCTCTTGTTTCTTATGCTCAGGTGGAGGTGGTTAGTTGAACCGAGGGGGTTGTTTTTGAAGAGGTGGATTTCAGAGTGGAGTACCAATTGAGCTAGCACAGTCCTGAGTCACACAGTTGTCATCAGGGTAAGCAAGACCTGCCCTTCTGGGAAGGTGCATGTTGACTGACATACATGTCAGATGTGGAGACTGAAGACTGAGTGACTAAGAAGAAGTGCTGATATTAAATGCATGGGGTTTGCTTTGTTGTGTGTGTGTGGCGGGGGGGGGGGGTTGGTTTTTCCAGACAGGGTTTCTCTGTGTAGCCCTGGCTGTCCTGGAACTCACTCTGTGGAGTATGCTGGCCTCGAACTCAGAAATCCACCTGCCTCTGCCTCCTAAGTGCTGAGATTAAAGGTGTGTGCCACCATGACTGGCTATGCATGTGGTTTTTAAAGAAATAATTTAAATTAGTTTTTAAATTTAGCATACCAAGCGATGGATTGCATCCTGATATTTTCATAAACACGTGTCATTGTACTTTGTTCTTCTTCTCCCACTTCCTCTGATGACCTCAAGACCTCTTTGGTCCACCCACCTATTCTTGCCAGTTCCCTCCTCTCCTCCAAATACTCCTCCTTTCTGCCCTTATGATACATGAACTCCATCCTTCTTTTCTCCCTCCTCCCTTAAGATCACTTCCTTTCCTCCCATGGTACCCTCTTTGCTTTCACTCATCACACACACACACACACACACACACACACACACACACTCACACACACACAGACACTCACACTCAGGCACACACAGAGACTCATTCACACACACTCACACACACATACACATGCACAGACACACACAGACACACACACACTCATACACAGACACACACAGAAACTCATTCACACACATTCACACAAAGACACACTCACACACACATACACACACAGACACATTCATACACAGACATGCACACAGAGTCATTCACACACACATACACAGACACATACACACATATACTCATGAACACTGACACACACTCACATACACATACACAAAGAGAGACAGACAGACAGACAGACAGACAGACAGAGGGAGAGAGAGAGAATGATTTAAATCAAGGTCCCATATATAAAACATGCAATCTTTGTTTTTCTGAGTCTGGCCTATTTTATTTATCTTAATAATATCCCTTTACATCCATTTTTTCCCCAATCATCATGATTTAATTTTTTAAAAGATTTATTTATTTTTATTTATATAAGAACACTGTAGCTGTCTTCAGACACACACCAGAAGAGTGCATTGGACTGCATTACAGATGGTTGTTAGCCACCATGTGGTTGCTGGGATTTGAACTCAGGACCTCTGGAAGAGCAGTCAGTGCTCTTAACTGCTGAGCCATCTCTCCAACCCCTTGATTTCATTTTTTAATGGCTAGATAAGATTCCATTGTGTATCAATATTACATTGAAAAGGAATTCATCCACTTTTGACAGACATCTAGCTGGGTCCCGTTCCTTGGCTCCTGTGAATACACAGTGGTCACCATTGCCATGCATCTATCTCCGAAGTTTATTGACTTGGAGTCCTTCAGTTGTAGCCCTGGTCTATACCGCAGTTCTGTGTTTAGTTCTTATTGGGAATCTTCACACTGACTTCTGTAATAGTTCTGCCACTTTACAGTCCACCAGCAGTGCACGAAGTGTACTTTTCTCCACCTCATCACCAGCAAAGCCGCTTTGTCTTCAGTAAACACAGAAGGACCAGAGGGAGTTGCATGGTAGATGGGTCTGCCACGGCCATCAGGTAGTTCCATGTACTGAGAGGCACTGCTGTAAATACATGTATGTTGCTTATGTTTTTGTCAATGGGAGCTGCCCCCCAGAAGGCCTTCATTCTGTGGGAGCACACAGCCTCCTCTATGTTCCTTTGGTGACACTGCTGCTTCGGCCCTTTTTGCTGCAGTGGCCTATACAACATGGCATCGTTGAAGACTGGGATCTTATGGAAAGGTTCATGGAACAAGTGGTCTTTAAGTATCTTCGTGCTGAGCCTGAGGACCATTACTTTTTAATGGTGAGTAGTTGGAACCAAGAGAAATACACTCCTGTGAGTTCCAAAGTACTTAGATTTCATTTTTTAAATGCAGAGTCCTCCTAAAGACTTTGCATGAGTCAGGCTGCTTTTAGGGGCAAATACCAGAAAGTGCAAGAAGAATATCAAGATCCTACAAGGCTTAGCATCTTGCAGACCAGGAAGGGCAAAGTCCGGCTGCCTGGGGCTCCTCGGACCATCAGCTTCAGGATGAACCCAGCTTTTAGTGTGGCCTCTTCTGTTGGCTCTCTGGTGCCTCAGGACAGCTGTCCAACTTCCTGTGTTGCTACTTCAGAGTCTTTCCCTATTTCTGCTCAGTAGTAGAAGGGAAACCTTTCCCTGCAGCTTTCCTAAGCTTAGGAACCTTTCCGGTGGTTTTGCCCTGTGTGCCTGAGCTGTCTGTGGGTCTCTTAGACTGGGAGGAGGGGTGAATACTGTAACCTCAAGCATAAGGTCCAGAGAGGGAGGCTTGGGAGGAAAGCTCTTATGTCCTGCAGTGTCCTCAGGAGTGGACGCTGTGACTATTATTCTGTTATCACAGAGGAACCCCAGCCATGAGATCACTTTCCAGTGTTTAGGTCCTATTGTAGGAGGGAACTGATCTGAGTTACGGGCTCTGATGATGGTATGTAAGTGTCCTGTCAAACAACAACTGCATAGAGAAATGAGAAGAAATATCTCCTGGGATCTCTGAGATCTCATTGTTCTATTTAACACAATGTTTCCTTCCATGGAGCAGTCCTTTTACATTAAAGGTAGCCTAAGGTATAATATGCTTGCTTAGTAAACAGAAACTCTGTACAACATAAGCTGCATATTAAAACTCACATGAATTAGCTTTGGATTTTTCTGTGCAAGTATATTGTTAAATGGTTCCAAATTCAGTTATAATGATTTTCAGTGTTTTCCCATACACCCTCTTTAGAGTTGTCTGGCTTAGAAGGTGGTAACTACAAGGTTAATAGTTAAGGAGTCTACAGAGTTAATGTCTGTCAAGGCAGTCTTTGAGGGTGCTCTGAGCTGCCCCTTAGGTGGGATTGTCAGGCATGGCTTCTGTGTCTTACAGGCCTCTGTATTTCCTCCCTGGAGTGGTTATAGTGACTAAAGGAGGCCAGGGGACTGACAGCATGAGTTCCTTTGTCTCAGACTCTGCATGCTGGGCTTGGCGCTTTCCCTGCTCCTGCTTATCACTGACTACCTGTTGGACAGGATTTTAGGGCCTGGTACCACTCCAGCTGCTGCCTTCTGCCTGCTTCAGCTTACTGTGCCAGGGCTCTTCTCTGCCTCTGCCTAAAGGGGATCTGACCTAAGGCTTGTGGAGTGAGTGCAGTGCATGTCACAGGACACTTTTCCTAGAGAGAGAGAGAGAGGGAGGGAGGGAGGGAGGGAGTGAGAGACAGAGACAGAGACAGAGACAGAAAGAGAGAGACAGAGAGAGAGACAGAGAGAGAGAGAGACAGACAGACAGACAGACAGACAGAGAGAAAAATTTTGTTCTCTCCTGTCTCTGCCTCTAATTTCCGCCTGATCCTCCTCTTGGTCCTCTTCCTCCCCTCACTCCATCTTTCTCACACATACACACCCTTCCCTGATTTAGCATATATATAAATGGGAAAAACAATCAGTTTCTAGGAAGAAATAGGAGGTGGAGTTTTATGTGAACCTAGAAAAGTCCATTTGCCAAAAATAGGTATCCATGGTGAATTTTAAAAATATTCAAATCCATTACAAAAAATACAAAGTATATCATATTGCACACACTGCACTGTGAATCTGCAAGTATTGAACGTGGCTGTGGGAATTTCCTGTTTCTTCCAAGTATATGTGTGTGTATGCATGTTTTCCACATCTGTGCAGGTGCCCACAGAGCCCAGAAGAGGGCCTTGGTTCCCCTGGAGTTAGGGTTACAAACATTGTGAGCTGTCAGACAAGTGTGCTGGGATCAAACTTAGGTCCTCTCTAAAGTCTTAACCATTAAGATAACTTTGTAGCCCTTCCACCTCATTTTTATAGTAAAAAAAATGACACTTACAGATTTTGTGTGGTGGTGGTGGGGTATGTGTGTGCTGTGGTATGCAGGTGTGCAACAGAGCACAGATTACCGGGTTGAGTCTCTCTTTTACCGTGTAGATCCTAAAAACTCAGGGTTTGCTCTTTGAGGAGAGTGCAGAGCCATCGTGCTGACTCTGCTTTACATTTTGAGGCAGAGCTTTCCACTCTGGCTATACTGTCTGTCTAGCAAGCCAAGTAGGTCCTTCTGCCTTGCCTCTCACAGGTGTGTTTGCTAATATTCCTGACCTTTTATGTGAGTGCAGGGGGTGTGAACTCAGGACAAAGGTAGCAGGCACTTCACCAACAGAGCTATCTCCCAGCCTTGTGTTCTTCCCCATCAGTGGGTAGGATTGGGAGGGAGGAAGCTGATGAAGGAGGGAGGGGAGACATCTAACTGCTCTTTAGGTGAGGACTTGGGGTTTAGTGTGTATAAGCCCTAAGTGACTCATATCACCAGCACTTTAGGAGCCCACAGGACTGTCCTTTATGTTGTATCTAGTCATTGGAGGGTACAGAGCAAGAACGAGCTGGTGACAGCATGTTTTATGATGATTTAGAGACACACACTGGCCTGTGAACTGAGCTGGTGGCAGATAGGAGTCCTGTGTTTGTCCCTAACACTGAACTGACCAGACCTTAACACAAAGCTGTGTATTTTGAGGCATTCTGTAGCCTAGACTGGCCGGGACTCACTATGTAGCACAGGCTGGCTTTAATTCATGACAGTCCTGTTGCCTCAGTCTCCAGGTGTTGAGATTAGGAATGTGAGCCACTAGCCACCACATTTGCTAGAATCGTGCTTTAAAGAGGTTTGCTGTTTTTCCTTTCCTTTCTTTGTTCAAGGAATTGATCCTTAGGCTTTGAGGTTTGCATTGCAAGCCACATGTGGCTGCTGCATCCTTCAAATGTGGTTGCAACAAGAAGGCTTATAAAATTTTGTTTAATTTTAATTGACACAGATATAAATAGAAATATTGGACTAAGGGCTACACTGTGGGACAGCTCAGACTGGTGTCCCCCAGGCTGGTGTGATCTGCTCAGAACAGGGAACACAAGGATGGGAACTAAAATATAATCTTTGAGAAGTGGTGACTCACACCTTTAATCCTTGCACTCAGTAAGGCAGATCTCTGAGTCCCAGGCCAGTCTGATCTACAGAGTGGGTTCTGAGACAGCCAGGGCGACACAGAGATCTTGTCTTGGAAAACAAAAACATAAACAAAAACAGAAACAAAAAAGATAGCTGGCTTGCTAGTTAAGAACATATACTGCTCAGGACCCAGCACCCACACTAGGTGCTCATAACAGTGTGTACCCCTGCTCCAGGGTTCCAATGCCCTCTTTTGGCCTCTGCAGGCACCAGTACATATGTGTAAACATGCACATACAGAGATGTACACATGCATACACAAAACTTAAAAAGTAAAATAAATCTTTAAAGAGAAGAGTGTTTGCAGGGTCAGGAGCGAGTGGGCTGTGGGTGTGAAGGGACTCAGCATCCCTGGGCCTGATATTTATACACACAGTAGTGATTGAGAAGCCTGAGGCTTGCCCAAGGCCAGATCATGTGGAACCTGAAGAAGATGGGTGTGCTACCGTGTGCTGGCTGGGATTCTCAGGGAAGACATGGCCTTGCACAGAGGTAGAGATTGAGTTTGTCCCGAGGGCCACTGAGGACTTTGAAAGGATTCACAGTGACTCCAGTGGAGAACACTGACTGTGTCATCACCTGCATCAGTGTGTCACCTCTGTTAGCAACACCTGGGTTCCTGTGTGCTTCAGTCACAAGGTGTGATAGTGTGACAGTTCAACACACACAATCACCCTCAAAGTCAAGTCTCAGAGCACTGGAAGACAACTGTCCCTGACCTGCCAGGCCACTGTCCCCACAGGACCAGAGGCCAAAGGAATGCAAATGAAGGAAAAAGAAGTCATGTAAGTGATTCCTGCAGATTCCTGCAGCCCCTAGAGCCAGCCTGAACATTTGCTTGGATTCCAACAGGGGCGTGGTTGGGTGTCTCACAGTTAGGGGTTTTCTCAAATGTGCACTTTTAGTTGTCAGCTGAGCCTGTAGCTGCTGTGACATCTAAACTGCAAGAGAGGAGAGGCGGCCTGTCTTGAAGCGTGCTTCTTCTTTCCTGACCTGCGCTGGTTTGCAAGCGTCCTCCTCTTCTCCTGTGTTGTGAGGAGATTGGACCTAGGGCCTTGTATATGCTAGGCAAGTGCAGTAGTGCCGCTGAGCTGCATTCCAGTTCCTTAACATTGTTTTTGAGACAAGCGAAGTTGTTAAAGGTGGCCTCAGACTTGCTTTTTGGCCCAGGTAGGTCTTGAGCTTTCAATCCTTTTCCCTCAGATTCCAGAGTAGCTTGGATTACAGTGCTGCAAGACCAGGTCTTGCCTGAGTGGTTAACACTTTACCTGCAGTTACACATGATGGCGCACAGGTGGCGCCATGTGTCTGTCAAACTGAATTCAAAGTCAAGTGTGAGCTGAGCTGCACTGATGTTCCAGGAGCCGGAAGTATGGTTGCTTTTGATGTTGTGATACTTTTTTGAACAGGTATGGGAAATGAGACTTAGTGCTTGCACTTGGCCAGCCACTTACCCCCGAGATAATACCCCCAGTCCATATTATATATTGACAATGAACTTGCTGGTGGTAAAGATTTTTATTTTAAACCTTTCTGACTTACACTTCAGGAGGCTGACAGGTTGTGTGTGTGTATCTAATGTTGTGTCATGGCATTTTCTACCAGCAGAAAGAGGGCACACTTTGCAAAGGTAACTTAAAATGGAGACTTTTGGTAGAGAGGTAATTTTAGAAGGGCTCTTGAAAAAAAAATCTAGACAAGACAGTGGGTTTCATGAACACTTGACACCCTCACACTGTGCAAAGGGACACATCAGATGCATCCCGAGCCACTTGGGGAGCGGGAAAGCAGAGGGAGGGGGTGGGCAAAGCATTAGGAT
Source organism: Mus caroli (assembly GCF_978045245.1). Lineage (NCBI taxonomy): Eukaryota > Metazoa > Chordata > Mammalia > Rodentia > Muridae > Mus > Mus caroli. Next base: position 25,047,654 of record NW_028227259.1, read on the forward strand.
GTAAAAATGGACGTCTTCATAAGAAGTTTAGAATCTGTAGGCAGGCAAAGGCCTTATCTCTAATTTAAACTGCACATTCAATTTGGTTAACTTCAGGTGTGCCAGAAATGAGTGTAAGAACGCAGATGTCACTTGTATCCCTGATTATCAGTTATTGATCATCAGTTATTGATCATCAGTTATTGATTATCAGTTATTGATTATCAGTTATTGATTATCAGTTATTGCTGAGCATTTATTGCGGCTCTGAGTGAGAAGAAGGAGGATGGATGTGTCCCGTCATGGTTATATCTGTGTCCTGTGTGTTCACTCAGCAGTGTTGTAAAAACGCCCTTAATAGAGCAATCTCTCCAGAAACATCATCCTTCATGAAGTTGGTTCAGTGCTGACCCTTCCCTGTGTTTGAGTACTTGGTGTTTTTCTGAACTTACATCCCGTTTTTTCTTTACTTTGTTATGTTTTAGGGCATATGCTAGCCTGAGGCTGGCTCTAGGGGCTGCGTCTCCTTCAGATATTTTGGAGTTGGGTGGTTCTACTTTGAGAACCTGCTGACTGGAGAAGGTCTGATCCCTACCTGACTAAGATGCTTTCTGACCTCTCCAGGCCTGTGACTACATTTAGATTTTCAATGGCAGTGTTAAGTGGTTTGCAGAGTTCCTGGGTATCCAGCATGAGCTGATGGAGTGAGGTGATTGTTAGTGAGAGATGTTTGCTTTCTGTCAGGCTCCCTGCAGAGAGACACACTGAGCTCTGCTCCTGCTGAGAGCTTCTGAGGAAGCTGTGTCTCTCTGTCTTCATGGTCAGGAGCAGCTGCTCCAGAGCAGACAGCTGTGTAGCAGCCAAGTCACCTGTGGGCAGCATGAGGCCCGGGTCCCTAGTTTCTTGGCCTTGCTTGCTTAGACTCACATAAGACTGCTGTGATGTCAGAGGTTAAGTCAGCTGATGTCACTGCAGAGTGCCTGTAAAGGCACACAGCAGCATTTGGCACTTAGGAAATATGTGCAGGGCTAGGTAGTTTAGTTTCTAAGTAGGCATATGTTTTCCTGTTCTCCCAAGCTCTGAGTTATGCAGGTCTACAGCACTGAGATCTTACAGCACTGCAGAATACTAGGGTATTCTGGTGATCATTTACTTCATTCCCTAGTGGATTATTATTATTTTTTAATTAAGAAATCCATTGCAAATGCATGGCAAGTAATTGTAAAATTGAGCTGGGTCTTGGACTGGAGGGGAAAAAGGATGTAAAAGTTATTAAAAGACAAAGAAACAAGATATTGAAGGAGCAGTATTTATGAATGCAGCTTTGAAGATGGCCACTGCAATGTGAGACAGTTTTAGTGTGCACACACCTAAAATGTTTAGGAGGAAGCATGATGCTCTCAGGTGGTTAGACAAAGTGTGAGGATAGGAGGGATGGTGACTGACCTAGTGTCCTTGGAAGAGCCACCTGTGCTACAGGAAGGGACCGTGACCGACTCAGTGTCTTTTGACCGACATAGTGTCTTTCACTAGCTTGGTGAAGATGAACTATTGAGATGGTTAGCAGACCATATGCGTGTCCCCAGCCCCAATAGTGATCCTTTATGAAGAAGGTAGAATCACTATTAAATTCAGCTATTGCACAAGATCTTCTATGTGAACTGAATTGCATTGTAAGTCCCATTCTGTGTTTGATCAGTTTTCTGCCTCAACAAACCAGTTCACAAACAAGCCTGTGGGCCTTCCTGATCCAGATGACTGCTCACAGGGTGACTCACTAGGAAGACTCAGGGGGAGTAAGGACAACCAGTGGGTTCTCAAAATGTGGTACTTCTCAGGTGACCCATCACCATTATCACCATACTTCTTGCTGCTTTCAGGGACTTCATTTTCCTAAGCTTCACTCTTGCTGTAATATTGACCCACACATTTACACACGATGCACTTTGTACAACTAAATGCCCTTAGAGACTTCTATGCCTGTGCACTGTGACAGCCAGGGGAGCACTGTGAAAGCCAGGGGAGCACTGTGAGAGCCACAGGAGCATTGTGACAGCCAGGGGAGCAATGTGACAGCCAGAGAGTACTGTGTCAGCCAGGGGAGCACTGTGACAACCAGGGGAGCACTGTGAAAGCCAGGGGAGCACTGTGAGAGCCACGGGAGCATTGTGACAGCCAGGGGAGCAGTGTGACAGCCAGGGGAGCAGTGTGACAGCCAGAGAGTACTGTGTCAGCCAGGGGAGCACTGTGACAGCCAGGGGAGCACTGTGACAACCAGGGGAGCACTGTGTTGGCCAGGGATACAGCCTCTTCCCTTAGCAAGCACTATCACTGGGAAAAGGCACTAAACTCCTAAAGTTGCATTGGGCAGACCATGGGCCACACTGGGAACATTCTCTGGCACAAGAAAGGGCTCATACCTCTAAATCTAAAGATTCTTAAAGGGGCCTATGACTTTGAAAAAGTTTTAAAAATGTAAAAATCACATTTTAAGATATGAACTTCCTGTCATTCTAGAGAAAGACATTTTAGAAACAATATTTGGGACCTACTAACGACATTCATTTCATGTTTTCCAAGAAAATGAACCATGCTTGCTTTATACATTTAAAAAAGTGAAAGTCTGGGTTGGGGAGATGCCTCAGTGGGTAAAAGGACTTGCTGTATATATGTAAGTAACCCAGGTTAGGGTGGCAATCTGCATCCATAACCCAGGTTAGGGTGGCAGTCTGTCTGTGATCTTAGTCTCCTCAGATGAGGTAGGAGGCAGATAGGAGACTCCCTGGAAAGTCATGGGGCAGCCATCCTGAGGTATAGAGTGAACAAGAGTGTGGGTTTCTTGTAGGCTTTCCTAAGGCTATGGGTAGGCTATTAGAGCTGAAATTTCTACATAAACTCATGTTAGAGCTGGACTATGTATCAAGGCAGAAGACTAGATCTGAGATGGCTTTACAGGACTCTGCTCTTCTGCCTCTGTCTCTACTGCCTGCTCTACATATCTCACCTCAGCAGCTGTGGTTCTCAGCTTGGCCATCTCTCACTGGCAGCGAGCAGTAATGAGTGGAACAGACCCAGCCTAACCTGGGCTCTCTGGCCTGGATCTGTGTGATTTTGCTTTCCCATAAACTTGTGAGGGATTGACTGGCTGATGGGGTGCCTGGCATCCAGAAAGGCAGTGTGGGAACTCATGGATCCTTGAAGGATGGTTTTTATTTTCTTTATAGTTTTCTCAAATGATATTTTCTGTCAGAAAGTTAAATGAGGGCAATTTCACTTTCATTGTCCTAAATAATATTCTGTAGCCTGAGAGAATAGAGCTGCCTTTCATTGTAACAGTCAGTCAGTTTCATGATTCTCATCCTGCCTCACCCACCAGACGTCTGGTGTGGTCGCATGATAGAGGCTGGAGTGATCATGGGGCTGTGGGCAGAGGGAGGAGCCATTTGAAAATGTCCCCAGGGGATTTGAATATGCTTCCTTTCAGCATTGCAGCTCTGAAGGATTCCAGTAGGAGGGAAGACCCTGTTGGCTATTATATAGAGCCTGTGGGTCAGTTAATGTGGATTTTCTGGCTTCTTGGCTCTTGTCAGGGTTCTGCCCGGGTCATGGGGAGCATGGGCATGAATTGCTATGTGTTTTCAGTTGCTTACAGTGTAGGAAGTACCAGGGAAATGTTTAGTATTGTGCTGTCACAAAATATATATATATATATAATGCACGCCTTTTGGCTAGCGAAAGGTCTCAGGTGAGGGATTCAAGGGGGGCAGTTATTAATGCCATGTAGAATCAGACATGTTGGAGACTCTGAGGAGTTCAGACCCTAGTGACAGAGACAGATAGCATGGTAGAGCTCTGAGGAGAGTCATCCCACAACGCAGGAGTGTCACCCTTAAAGAAAGCAGGAGCCCATCCTAGAGCCCACTTTAGGGGACCACAGCCAGAAATGCAGATTGGGGTCACCCCAGATTCCATGTTCCAATGTGGAAGCATTTTCAGAGTTTTACAGGATGAAGAAAGTTATAGGTCAAAACAAGTTCAAATGCATTGGTGGGCATGTAAGAGAGGCAACTAGAGCAAGATGGGGGAGCCTTTCTGTAGGCCCCAAATGCTATTCGTAGACTGTCTTAACTTTTGGTTTGGCGGAAACTCGGGATCTTCTAGGCTGATAGCTTACTAAGACTTTTATACATTAGTCAAAGGATGTTTGTTCTGACACAGAGGTGGACAAGGAATGGCAATTCAGGGGCTAAAGCTAGCCTAAGATAGGCAATTTGCTTCTCGAGCTGCAAGTCCCAGCCTCCCCATATCTCTGCAGTTTGTAACCAGTCTTTGCAAACACAGCAAACCTGTGCTTTCTGGCTGGTGGTGTCAGCTGAAGGATTCCAGGGGACTCAGTGCAGGGAAGAGGAGAGGGTGTGGGAGAGTTGCTGCAGGCAGCCCAGCAGCAGTCTGCCTTCAACTCCGACAGGGGGCGCTCATGCTGCACAGTGTGTTACTTACATAAGTCATCCTGCTGTAGGCAGAGACTGGACCATCACAGGCACTCAGTCTCACCCAAGGCTGTGCACTGTCCACTTTGGTCTTTCAGAACGTCGTTCTTTCTGGAGGCTCCACAATGTTCAGAGATTTCGGACGTCGTCTGCAGAGAGATTTGAAAAGAGTGGTGGACGCCAGGTTAAAGCTGAGCCAAGAGCTCAGTGGAGGCAGGATAAAGGTAGGAGGCTGTGTGCCAGCCGCTGTGGGGGTAGAGCCAAGCTTCACTGGGGGGGGGTAGCCGAGGGTTGATGCTGGAATTCATGGGAGGTCGTCCTTAAAACCACCTGGGTCAGTCAGGCATCAGTGTGTGTGACCAGGGTGGTGCAGAGACAAGATGGGCTTGTGGTGAGGAAATGTTCTCATTAAATGGAAAAAAACTGCTGTGCGTGGGGAGCCAGGCCATGCTCATCCAAGACCACAGCTCTGAGCTGCTGGGTGCTGTCTGGGCTTCTCCCTGAGGTGGGCTTTGGTGGGGAAGAGAACCTACGGCAGTGAAGGTGCCCGGTGCAGTGTTTGTTTTGTTATAGTGTTTGGGGGTTCACTTTGTTACTGGCCTTGCTACACCCTGTGATTTGTTTGAGGGAAGCTATTGGTTTGATTAATTGTGTGTTTTAGTATTGGAAGAAGGGGTCTCCTGAATCTGTGGGCTGGGCCTATAGCATGACTGAGGCCATCACCGGAGGAGTCACTGTCTATCATGGACACACTGCTTGGAGGATGCACTGTGCAGACTAAATGCAGACTAAACGCAGTTGCTTTCTTTTTCAGCCTAAGCCTGTGGAGGTGCAGGTGATCACTCACCACATGCAGCGCTATGCCATGTGGTTTGGAGGCTCAATGCTAGCCTCAACTGTAAGTCCCTGATCTCTTGTCATTTGTGCTTTCCTATTGAGTTTGGATAAGTATTGTCTACAAATGTGAAATAGCATGTGTTCTGTTTGCATGGCTTTAAATATGCAAAACAAATTCTACTTGATATAAAAATATTTTAGTCACTTAAATTGTATGCTTTATTAACAAACACGGTGGTGGCACATGCCTTTAATCCCAGCATTTAGGAGGCAGAGGCCAGCCTGGTCTACACAGTGAGTTACAGGACAGTCAGGGCTACATAGAGAAACCCTGCCTTGAAAAGAACAGCAACCAAAAACAGAACAAAACAAACAAACAAACAAACAAATCACCCCACTACTACCATCACCACCACCAAAAACCAAAAAAAAAAAAAACCAAAAAAATCCACCCTGCTCATTGTCCCTTCCATGTGGTTATTTTATTTATTAATATTCCCCCCCACCCCCAGAGTTTGTTAGCAGCCATTTTTAGTTCAGGTTGACACATTTTTGATCCCAGTAAGGGAAACTAAGTAGATTTGTTGTTGCTTTGTAAAGTTGGGAATTGCTGAGTGAATTTTAAAAAGCGAAGTCAAGTTCTGCCTGGTTTGTTATCAGATCAGGTGTGGTACCATGATTGGCAGAGACCCTTGGATAAGTCCCTCCCATTTGCTCAATGTTTTCCTCTTCCCACCTGCTCATCTTCTTCCTCTTTCTGGCTGCTCCTCCTGCAGCCGGAGTTCTTTCAGGTCTGTCACACCAAGAAGGACTATGAGGAATATGGGCCAAGCATCTGCCGTCACAACCCGGTCTTTGGAGTCATGTCCTAGTGTCTGCATAGGAGCGATTGTCTGACATTGTCCTGTTGGGGAATAAGTGTCCTTCAGAACCCAGAGCAGCCACGGCTCCTGTACATAGCAGTGTGGAATGGGTGTGTGAGCAGCGTGCTTTCATCACCAGTGGGGCCGGGCATGGTCTTCCCAGTAAAGCCATTTATCCGGTATGACTGTTCGTGGTCCTCCTCCCGGCCCCTCCCCTCCTGCCCCTCCCACTCTCTTTCCTTTCTACCCGAGCTTCTAGTCAAGTGTAGCTCTGAAGGAATCCATGCAACTGTAGAAGCTACTAGAGGATGCAGTGGATTCTCCAGGAAAGACTGTAAGGTGGGGGAACCCTGGCCTTCCCAGCCTATTTTTGTAAATAAAATGTTATAAACTTGAAATACAAATTGATGTTTATATTTCCTATCATTTTGTATTTTATGGTATTTGGTATAACCAGCTAATGCTAAGCATGAGTAGTCACAGAGTTCATGGATGTCAGAGTTCTGTAATAAAGTACTTGATTGTGAGGCATGTTCTGATGTGTGTACAGGCTTTATGCCACGTCTGCTGGGAAGTGATTACATGTTGTTGGGGTGGTGTGACATCTGAGCACCAACCGCTGTTGAGTGAGAGTTGCTACAGATGTATCTAACTTCCTGGAGCTGCTTTATAGAAGACAATGGTTTAATGTTGTTGAGTGCGGGATGAAATACTATTGCACTGTTGTAATAAAGGCTGCTAGAATCTTTATAACTGTTCCTTGTGGTCACTTTTGCCTCCCCATTCATTCAGAGAACCTCAGACTCTATAGGTTTGCAGACAACTGATGATTGATACTGTGTGTGTGTGTGTGTGTGTGTGTGTGTGTGTCTTAAAAGTGCCATCAAGCCTGGGTGGACAGCCTGTCTGTTGTGTTTGGACGGTGGTGTGGACATCCTTGGGGTGTCCAGGCTGCTTTCTTAGGAAGCATTCAGTGCTCTGATGTCTGCTGAGTGACTCCTCACTCAAGTGTAGGTTAGTAGATCCAAAGCTCTCCCTTCTCCCAGAATCCTTGTTATTTTAAAAATTGTTGTTATAGTCCTCCAAGTTGTGAGGCATGTTTTTCTCTCAGACACAAGTTTATTTTGGAAACTTGAGCTTTGAGGCCTCCTATCTCTCCACATTTGATTCTTCCTGTCAGTAATTCACAGCCATCCTGAATCTGAGAATAGTCAATGATTCTGCGAACCAGAGAGACTACATCCAGGGAACTGTAAATAATTAAAAAAAATATTAGTTAGTGTGTGTGTTTACACACACGTATGGTCTGTATTTATGTGTGTGTGGTGTATATATCTGTGTGTACATGTGTTCATGGTATGTGTGTGCATGGTGTGTAAATGTGTGTGTGTGCAGTGTATATATGCATACATGTGTATGCTCAGTGTGGTGTGTATAGATGTGTATATGAGTGGTATGTATATGTGTGAGCACAAGTGCCAAGGTTCCCACATGAAGGTCAGAGACAACTTGATGTAGTTGGTTTTCTCTTCTTTCACCTTCACTAGGTCTGGGATTGAATCATGTCTGCAGGCTCGCATGTGCCTTTTCCAGTGGAGCTGTCTTACTGGATCCTTGTGTAACTTTCATTGTAGCATAATTATTCTTACTCTAAAATGGACTTTATTATTTTAAAATACTTAATGAATATTTATTACATGAATATACATTTCATTCACTTTGCTTGACAATGTGCTTTGGAGTGTTCACGTGCATATATATATATACACACACATACACATATATATATATAATATATACACACACACACAAAACTTTGTAATACTTGTATGCTTATAATCTCAGCATTTACCTTGCAGAGGGAGGAGGGTCACTACAAGCTTGAGGTCTGCCTGTGGGTTTTAGGTCAGCCAGGGATATACTTGGTGTTTGGGATGGCTCACTGAGTAAAGGCTGTGTTGTACAAGCCCAGCAACCTGAGTCTGATCTCTAGCACTCATAGTGCACAGAAAGAGAACTGAGATTCCACGGTTGTCCTCTGACCTCTATCTATATGCTGTGATATATATGCTAATATATGCTAATGTGCATACACATGTACACTACTAATAAAATGTTCCCCACAGTTAAAAACAAAGCAAAACCCAACATACACACACACACACACACACACACACACACACCACACACTGTCTGTGTGTGTACATACACACACAGACAGTGTACTCATCACAGTCATGTGTGGGCAGCATCATCTAATACAAAGCCAGCTTAGCAGGAGACTGTTGAGTACACACGGGTGCTGTGCAGATAGGATGGAAAACACCATTCTACCATGCTGACAGCATGGTCCACCGTAGAGCGGTCTCTCCTCTCAATAGCATGTCTGACTGTATTGTAGCTTACTGCTGCTGTCACACTGCACAAGAGCCAGTGACAGGCCATGTTGCTAGAAAAGAGCAACACTGGGAGCGTGAAAGTCCAAGAATAATGCACGTGAGGGTGTTGTCTGCAAGTGTGAATTAACTGTATTAGTGTACTATCAGGTGAGGCAGGCTACTAACAAAGGAGAGAGCTTTGTTTAGCTGCCAAGCTCAGGGGTTCAAGGGCATCAGTTCGGCTCTGGTGAGGGCCTTCTCATTTGCTCATGGTGTGGTAGATGGTCACAGTGGGAACATTGTGGGAGTGAAGACTGCATCTGGGTTCAGGAAGCCACAGAACACTGGGTGAGCTTCTGTAATGACCCTCTCTTGGGCATTATCTCAGTCTCTTCGGAGGGCAGAGCCCCCAGAGTGACCCAAAGGCTCTTTACATAATGGGTTCCTATTATGGAACCCTATTAGGCTAGCCAGGGAGATGTGTAGTGATAGTCTTGAGATATATAGCAAGCCAGTGAGATGGCTCTCTGAGCAAAAGCTGTGTGAGCCTGACATGCTGAGTTTGATCCCCAGCACCCACTGTGGAAGGAGAGAACTGACCCAAGGCTGGTCATCACTTGAGACTTGTCATCATTTGAGATTTGCATCCTGCTTCCCCTGCCCCGAATAGTGGTGCCCCAGGACCAAGCCTCCTACTCACGAGGCTAGAGGACAGAGCACATCCATGCTGTAGCTGTAGGTATTTATGGATAGGAAAGGACAGAGTGTAGGAGCCGCACGGCCTGTTGATTCAAGCAAACCCTGAGGGGCATGGAGCAAATCTGCTACCATGGAAGAAACCTACAGTATCCTGTGCTGTTTCCTGTGTGACAGAGATGCTCAACCACAGTCTCCCAATCAAGGGTTCGGGGTCTTTAGTTGTCTTTCATCCAGACACACATTTCTCTGCACTTCCTTGGGAACTTTGGCTCCTCACCACCTTCCAGCTGCTTTATTGCAACCAATCCTGCTTGGTCTGTCTGCCTCAGCCACATCCTCTGCATCTATATGTCAGTGTTGACACTCATGTTGGCCAAACTAGAGCCAGTGTAACTGGCTCAGACCCAGAGTGTCTACCTAATTCTATTTGCCACAAGATTGTTTTGAAACTCTTTTATTCATTCATTTTTTTAAATTAAAATTGTGTGTGTGTGTGTGTGTATGTGTGGGGTGTATGTGTTTATGTGAGTGCACATGCCTATGGAGGTTAGAGGTCAGCATTGGATGTGTTTCTCAATCACGCTCTAGCTTTTGAGACAGTGTTTCACGACCAACCTGTAGCAAACTAATTCGACTATACTGGCTGGCCAGTGACCTCCTATCTTGCCCTACCCTGCCTCCATGCTAGGCTTCTAGCCATGTGCCACTATGTCTTGGCTCTTTACATGGGTAACAACTCAGACCCTTAGGCTTGTGTGGCAGGCACACGTTGAACCTCCTTCCCAGCCCAGTGATCATTTTAGTTTAGATATAAAATATAGAGAGCAATATGTTCTACTGCAATGCAACTACACGGTGCTATCCTCTGCAACCCCGGCTCAGACACATCTTACAGGAAGTATGTCAGAAGTGGGCAGTGGGGAGAACAAGGAAGGTGCCCAGAGCCTGCTTCCATTCTCAGTCTCCAGGGTGGAGCTGGGCTGCAACTGGGTCTGCAAGCCCTGAGAAAAAGACCCAGAGCTGTAAGTATAGGCTCAGAGCTGTAAGTATAAAGACTGGCTACCCTTAAGTCAATGATACCTACTTTCCTCTTCCCTCAATTTCCCAAGCATTCTAAGGACCTTGTTGCTGTCAGGAGGTTTAAGGGTTTTTTTGTTTATTGATTAAAGCTGCCAGATATTGTATAGAAAACTAAAATATGATTTGGTCACTTTATAAAGAAGGACTATGTTAGAATTATATCACTAATTAAAAAAAATTCCCACACACTTTTGGTTCAGGTTGACTTAGCCCATATCTCAATGTGGTAGAATTGTGAGGAAAGGCAAGCATCCCTGAGGGAAAGGCCCATGACTTCGAGTGAAGTTTCCTGTAGACTACTTGTGTCCAAGTTGGCTTTCTCTTGCTGTGATAAAGACCATGACCTAGTGCAACTCCAAGAAGAATGAGTTTGTCTGGCTTACATATCCTGATTACAGTCTACCAGGAAAGGAACTCAGACAGGAACCTGGAGGCAGGAAATGAAGCAGAGGCCATGGAGGAGTGCTGCTTTTTGGCTTGTTCACCGAAGCTCGCTCACCCTGCCAAAGGGCGGCCCCATCCCAAGGCCCTCCCACATCAACAACTAATCAAGAAAACACCCATGGACATGCCTATAGGCAATCTGAAGCATTTTTCTCAATTGAGGCTTCTCTTCGCAGATATCTCTAGTTTATGTCAGGTTGACAAAACTGAAACCAAGACACCATGTTGATCAATATCATCTTTAACAAACACACCCTAGAATTATAAGCCAGCAGTTCTTAGACCTGTTAAAGTGCTTTGATAGAGCTTTGCCCTGTTTGACAGGTTGAGACACCAGCTCTCATCTATGTAGAAAAAAGTATTATAAATTATATGGCTTTAATGTAGAAAAAAGCTCATGATTTAGCTGTTCCACAATGAACATGGACTTTAAAGCCTCATGTTGTACAAGATAAATACAACCAGCTTTATCTGTCAATTGTGACTGATTGGTGAATCTCTCTGCCTCTCTCTCCACCCTCTGCCCAGCCCTGCCTTTTGCTTCAATGCCCTCCCCCCACGTGCTCTCACCCTCCTTTACCTCCTCCTCCCTGGACCAAACAAGGCTTACCTGATGAGTCACAGTGGCTAGCTCAGAGTTGTTCTTTATACTCCAGGAAAAGCCCCATTTTAAAAACTGCAGCCACTCACAAGTGCTTCTTCTGTTACCACATAGGCTGAGATTAAGGGGAAAATAAATATAGGGGGAAAATAGAACTTGCCAGAGTTGGGGACTCCATTGCTGCTGTTCCAGGTGACGTGTGCACTACTGCTGAGGTGTATCTATCCTCTGGCCACTGCTCTCAGCGGAAGCTGGGCTCTGAGTGTTCGGATATGAATGACTCTTATCATAAGGATTCTAATAGTATCATAAATTAGAATAGAATTTCAGAGCTGGTGGATGCACCTGGAGAGCAGGTGACTGAGCGTGTGTGTTGATGTAGCAAGTCTCAGGTGGTCCCTCCAGTCTGGTTAGAACTGGAGGGTGGCCTTGAGAAATGTCCCCTCAGCAAGAGGCAGGAGAAATCGCCCACGTTAGACCTGCAGGTGTGAGTGTGTTTCAGGGTGACAGTGGTTCCTGCTACAGCTTCCTAAGTGACTAACAGGCTCTCATGAGACTAAAGTGCAGACCTCATTCCTTCCTTGGGCTCCTCCCCTTGTGTCTCCACTACAGATGGTCAGGCTGGGTCGACCTCTCAGCTTAATCAGCACAGCTGATTTCAAAGAGTGCCCTGCTAGGAAAATTTACTTGTTACATGATCTGTACTTACTTAAAGAGTATTTTATAATGTTTCTTTTTAAATGTATTGTCAGGCTTGCTAAATAGAAATATAAATTGATTGCAAGGCAATTGTAATGGATGACTGACAAGGAAAGAAATCTTTATTACAAAGAGGCAGGAGTGCGGAGATGGCTTGGTGGTTAAGGGTGCTTGGTGACTTTCCGGAGGATCTGAGTTTGGCTACCAACATTCGATATGGGATGGCTCACAACTGCCTACAACTGCGGCTCTCCTCTGACCTCCACAGGCACATTGTATGCTTACACATATATATAAATAAAATTAAAAAATAAGTATTATAAAAAGAAGCTATCGCTTGATCTTAGGATTATAAAGGTTGCATTTTTACAAACCCTGACTTATTCTCAGTTAAGGAAGCAGCTGTGTAGTCTCTCCTCTCAGATAGTATATGAGTACTGGGAATTTTTAAATTTTCATTTCATGAAATATACTTTTAAATTATTAAAAGTGAATAATTATAAACCTAAAGGTTTATGATGTCAAATAAAAGCTTAATGACATGCTTTGGCTGCAGTTCCAATATCTGGTGGTCAGATCAATGCAGTAGTCTTGCCTACTTTATACCTACTGAGTGAGTCTGATGTTTTCCCAGCACTGACTCATGGAAATGCCAGGAATGGTAGAGCTGACACCCCAGGTGTTAACCACAGGCTTTTCTCTAGTCACAGAGCAGACCTGGGGAGGAGAAGAGATACTGACTGCATATGACCCATGACCTCTGCTGACCAGCAAGAAGTGAGGAAACTGTACCCGCAACTGCGGGAGGCAGGGTGACACAATGAGGGAGGTGTTCTGGTGTGTGTGTGTGTGTGTGTGTGTGTGTGTGTGCCTCAATGTGACTGACGTTAACAAGGGCTGTGAAAAGTCACAATGAATGAATGAGAAGTTACAATGGCTGGATGCAGTCACCATCACATGTGTGCCACAGATGGCCACAGCTTATTATCATAGAGTACAGGAATAGTGGGAAGGAGTTTATTTTTATTTTTGGGTATGGGTGTTTTGACTGCATGCATGTCTGTGTACCAGCTGCATGCCTGGTGCCCATGAAGTCTAAGTAGGAGCGCCAGATTCCTTGAAACTGAAACGGGTAGTGTGAGCTGCCACAGGATACTAGGAATTGAACCAGAATCCTCTGGTTCTAGAAGAGCAGCTAGTGCTCTTAACCACTGGGCCATCACCTAGTCCCTTGTTTATAATTTTTAAACCGGAGCTACCAATAAGATCATTTTCTGGCCAAATTTAGAAGTATTTTTGTTTCTACCCTCCACCCCCCACCTCACTGTGCTTGTTTATTTTGTAAAGAAAAAGAAAACTCCCAGTGTGCTCTGTCTGTATAGTGGTATTAGAGAGCTACCAAAGAAAAGTCCAAGGTCCAGCAGCCTACAGGAGTCTTATGAGACTGATAACTAGAAAAAAAGCTCACTAGCAGAGCACGCCTGCTCAGTATGAAGACATAGAAGCCTGCCCATGACATCTTTTATCTTAATTAGGGTAGTAGACTCAACTTGCCATTCTGATAATTCAGCCATTTTCTCAAGCTGAATTAGCATGTTTTAACTTATTTATTCATTAGGTCTTATGTTCATAATAAATTAAACTTTATTAAGGCATGGTTGTGTGATGTAATTACAGTTCTCTGAATTAGAGTTTAAGGAAGTTACTGCCATACTCTATGTGACCTCAGTGTTCCCTAAGAACAAGTGTTACTAGCATTATAAAATTTCTGAAAATGCACAGTTTAGGTCTTGGTTGATTTACAGATAGTTGACCTCTACAGAGCTGGTATTCTGAGCAGAGAATTTAGGCCCAGCAGTGGCAACCCCAGCAGGGTTGAGAGTAAGCAGACACTAACAACAGGGTGCATCATTTCCTGAGGTGCTTCCTTGGGAAGTTGTTATGTTCATGATGCAGGGAGGTGGTGCTTGTCTTTGCTCTGAAGTGGGGTGGGGCAGTGGTGTAGAAACCATTCCCCTTGACAGCTTTGTGGGGTTCATTGCCAGGTTTAATTACCCCCCCCCCAGGGGTGTGTGTGTGTGTGTGTGTGTGTGTGTTTGTATAATGTCATGCACACATGCCATGACATACTTGCGGATGTCAGAGGACAACTTGTGACAGTTTTGTCTTTTTACTATGTAGGACCCAGGGATAGAATTCAGGTCACCAGGCTTTGCCACAAACACTGAGGCATCTCACTGTCCTCCTCCTCCTCTTCCTCCTCTGCCCCTCCTCCTCTCCCTCCTCCTTTTTTGAGCAAAGACAACTCACTAATGCAATGTTCGAGAGAGAGAGAGAGAGAGAGAGAGAGAGAGAGAGAGAGAGAGAGAATGCATACTTACACTTACGCAGGCATGCACACACACTTATGATCCCCCCCCCCACCCCAAGCACTACAGTTCCAGTGGATTGTCTGAAAAGCCATCAGCCATGAATACTAGAATTACTCCAAGGCCCCATCTCCAGGTGATCAGGAAATAGATATGATCTCTACCCACCCCCACTATTGGATAAGGACTAGCTTTCCTCTTCTACTCTCCCTCTATACCATGGAGGCAATGGGAGAGACATGAACTGAGCTCACCATCCTATGCTGCATCCCATGGGCCAGTGCCAGTTTAAGGGCCACACAGGAGTCACTTGTGAGCCTCACAGAAGGGACAAATCATGGCACCTCCATTGGCTCCCAGTGGCCTGGGCTTCATTCTCAGCAGTTGTTCCTGAGCCTGTGCTGGATAGTGGAGCATAGGCAAGCTCCAAGGGTTAGGGAGCTTTGGGCTGACAGTGGGACATGGTGCCTCTCAGGGCTTGTGAGAGGTTTTAGGATGCTGGAGGCTCTTGCACTTTCCACAGCCTGGGCCGGCATCTGGGACCTACCTGCAAACCAGTGGGAACAGGCTGTGGGAGACAGTCTTGGCCAGACACCCTGGAACAGCTGCCTGCAGATGTGTCTGTCTGTTGGTACCCCAGCTGGGTCTGCTAATGAAGGATGCCTTCATCACTGCTCCTGGAAGACTCCATTGAATATGGAAGAGAACCCAAGGGTTTTAGAAAGGAAAAACAAAAACAAAAACCCTAAGCTTCAGGATATTGCTTTCATTGTGAGCTATGAGAAAAGAGGATCTTTTAATGGTCATTGGTAAGAGATAATTAAGGAGAATTTCAGTTACAGGGCACTTTGCAGAAAGACTGTAATTAGCAAAATGGGGCTCATGTCTCTTGGTGCATCTTTCATCTCCTTACTGTGCTCATCCTCATCTGGCTGAGCAACATTCGATCCGTAGCTCTCCTCAAGCTGTATTGACATAGCCTTTGAAAAAGAAGCCTAGTTCTTTAACCGAGAGTGTACTTGAAATTCAAACACAATAACCCAAGGGGAGGGAATCAGACACCTGGGGATGGCAGTGGTGCTGACTGATGGGAACTGCAGAATGTGTCCATGGGTCCAGGTGACAACAGACTTCTGTCCCTTAGGACATGAGCCTTTGGTCATGAGTGAAAGAGAGAGAGGTTGTGATGTTGAATGGAACCCATTCCAGGAGGAACTAGGAGCCTCGTGCTCCATATTTATATTTAAAAGTTATGTGCCCAAGGGAGAATTTTATATTAGATATTTTCTTACTTACATTTCAAATGTTATTCCCTTTTCTAGTTTTCCCTCTGAAAATCCCCTGTCCCCTCCCCCCTCCCCCTGCTCCCCAACCCACCCATTCCCACTCCTGGTCCTGGCATTCCCCTATACTGGGACATAGACCCTTCATAGAACCAAGGGCTGAGGGAGAATTTTGAAAGAGGGAAATAGTTTTTATTTGAGAAATGTTAGTGACATCCTATTTCATGTTTCCAACATTACTCATAGACTGGGTGATGGTTTGTCCCTGTGGGTTCTGTTATTTCTACCCCTGTTCTTTCCCTTCACTGCAGGACTTGAGAGTGGACCCATGCTCTCTTTCTCTAGAGAATGTGAAGAAAAAGGAAATATTCAAACTCTTCTCTGGCCTGAGCAGATGGCCCAGTGGGCAAACACTTGCAGCTCACACATGAAGTTCAGATCCTAGCATCCAGATAACAAGGCAGAGACAGAGACAGAGACAGTACAGTAGCTGGAGCTTGCTGGCTGCCAGCCTAACACCAAAGCACAATTCATGGAGAGACACTTCCTGAAAGGAATAAGACAGAAAGTGATGAGGAAGACACATGCTGCCCTCCTCTGGCCTTCTCCCATGTGCATAGGTGCATAGGCGTATGCACTGGCACATATTAGTGTTCATATATGATATACTTGTGACACACCACACACACACATACTGTACTGGCTGGGTTTGTGTCAACTTGACACACATTAGAGTCATCAGAGAAGAAGGAACCTCGGTTGAGGAAATTCCTCAATAAGACCCAGCTGTAACTCATTTAATTTCTCAGTTATTGATAGATGAGTTGGACCCAGTTCATGGTGGGTGGTGCTGTCCCTGAGCTGGTGGTCCTGGGTTCTATTAGAATGCAGGCTGAACAAAAAGCAGCACCCCTCCATGTTCTCTGTATCAACTCCTGACTCCAGGTTCCTGTCCTGCTTGAGTTCCTGCCCTGACTACTACTATTGTGTGAGGTTCAATGTGTGCTTTGAGCTTCAGTATCGTTTCTTTTACAAATGTGGGTTCCCTTGCATTTAGAGCATAGATGTTCAGAATTAAGAGTTCGTCTTGGTGGATTTTTTCCTTTGATGACTATGTAGTGTCCTTCTCCATTTTTTTTTTTGATAAATTTTGGTTGAAAGTCTATTTTATTGGCTATTAAAATGACTACTACTCCGGCTTGTTTCTTGGGGGATATTTGCCTGGAAAATTTTTTCCCAGCCTTTTACTTTGAGGTGATGTCTGTCTTTGTCACTGAAGTATGTTTCCTGTATGCAGCAAAATGCTGGATCCTGTTTGCATATCCAGTCTGTTAGCCTATATCTTTTATTAGGGAATTGAGTCCATTGATGATGAGAGATATTAGGGCCAATGATTTATGGTTCCTATTATTTTTGTTGGTAGATATGGAGTTATATTTGTGTGTTTCTCTTCTTTTGGGTTTGTTGTGAAAAGATTAATTTATTACTTTTTCTTGGGTGAAGTCTTCCTCCTGTGTTGGACTTATCCTTCTATTATCCTCTGTAGGGTTGGATTAGTGGAAAGATATTGTTTAAATTTGGTTTAGTCTTGGAATACCTTGGTTTCTCCATCTATGGTAATTGAGAGTTTTGCTGGGTATAGTAGCCTGGGCTGGCATTTTTTTTCCTTTTCCTTTATTTATTTATTATTATTCTTTAATCATGTTTTACAGTCCAGTCATTATCCCCTTCCCTGTTGACCATCTGGCTGTTCCTCATCTCATACCTCTTTCCTAAGATGATGTCCCCTCCCCAACACACCCTCCCCACCATTCCTCCCCACTCCCTGGGGACTCAAGTCTCTCAAGAGTTATGTGCACCTCTACCAGAGACCTGGGAGGTGAGAGATTTCAGGACTCAAAGGGAGGGACCTTAGATAAAATTGGGCTGACATTTTTGTTCTCTTACGTTCTGTCTCACACCTGGCCAGGATCTTCTGGCTTTTATAGTCTCTGGTGAGAATTCTGGTGTAATTTGGATAGGTCTGCCTTTGCCTTTATATTTTACTTGACCTTTTTGCCTTCAATATTCTTTGTTTATTCTGTGCATTTGGTGTTTTAATTATTATGTGATGAGAGGTATTTCTTTTCTAGTCCCATATGTTTTGTTTTCTATAGGCTTCTTGTATGTTTATGGGCATTTCTTTCTTTAGGCTAGGGAAGTTTTCTTCTATAATTTTGTTGAAGATGCTGGTCATTTGAGTTGGGAATCTTCACTCTCTTCTATACCCATTATTCTCAGGCTCAGTCTTTTCACTGTATCCTGGATTTCTTGAATGTTTTGAGATAGAATGTTTTTGCTTTTTGTTTTTTCCTTGACTGTTGTGTCGATATCTTCTATGGTGTCTTCTACCACTGAGATTCTCTCTTCTATCTCTTGTATTGTTAGTGATGCTTGCATCTGTGACTCCTGTTCTATTTCCTAGGTTTTCCATCTCCAGGGCTGTCTCCCTTTGTGTTTTCTTTAATGTTTCTCTTTCCATTTTTAGATCCTGGAGAGTTTTGTTTAATTTCTTTACCTATTTGATTGTGTTTTCCTGTATTTCTTTAAGGGATTTTTATGTGTTTCCTCTTTAAAGCCTTCTACTTGTTTACTTGTGTTCTCCTGTGTTTTTCTATGGGATATATTTATGTCCTTCTTAAAGTCTTCTATCATTTTCATGATATGAGAATTTAGATGTCAATCTTGCTTTATAGATGTATTGGGGTATCTAGGACTTGCTGTTGTGGGAGAACTGGGTTCTGATGTTGCCAAGCCAAGTTGGTTTCTATTGCTTATGTTATTGCCCTGCGTTTAGTCTTCATGTGAGCTTGTGATCATGTGATCCTGGATATGCCAGGATACCTGGGGAGTCTATCTACAACTGGGGTGAGGGCTGTGTATGTTTGGATCCAGAGCCAATGTTCTGCTCCCAGCACAGATGGAAACTGGAAGGCATGTGGGTCTTTGGTTGGGTGGGGTATCTGCTTCCTAGGATTATTGGAGTCCCAGTTATGCCAGGTATTGGGGCAGGGTCTGGGGTCTCACCTGTGATCCTGGATGTGTCAGAATATCTGAGGAGTCAAGTTGGAACTGGGGTGTGGGCTGTGTGGGTTTGTGTCCAGAGCCCAGGCTCTGTTCCCAGCACAGGTGGAAATCAGAAGGCCAATACACTTCCTCTTGTGGTAACCTCCAACCTTATGGATTTATATTCATTTTTGTTGCTAATTCATAACTGTATTTTTGCTACTGTTATGAATAGTAATATAAATGTCTGTGTTTTCTTATGGTCTTAGCTAACCCAAGGAGTCACAAGCCACAGTACTGCTGACTGAAAAAAAACTCAGCATGAGCACATGAAACATTCCTACTGTACTCAAAATGGTCCTCAATACACATGTTGAAGCTATTTTGTGTTTTATGATGAGCATCATGTAGCAGAGCTGACTGCAGTGTGGTTATTTAAAAATGTTTCTAATCAGCTTCTATTCTGTGTGTGTAACAATCAATGCCCTCCAATGTCACTCTGCTTCCCCTATATATGATTATACCGTTCTATTATGTGCCAATTCATTTTGTATCATCTTATTTTATTATATAGGACAGCTTCGTTCTCTGCCACTATATGCAACAGTGCCTTAAATCTTTCCGGGCTTTAGTTTTCTAGTGCATATGTACATCCCACCAGTTAGCTCTCTGTGCCACTCATCTCAGTCTCTGCTGTAAGTTCCACTAAAGATTGTTCCTTCAGTCATGGTCTTTGATGCATCGTTTCCCAGCTTTCCAAAGGATGTACAAAGCCACCTTTACAGCAATTACAATCAACTGATCAACTATGCCACTTTAGTTCTTTAGAAAGCTAAAGTCATAGGCCATTAACTCACTGGACACCCCAGGAAAGCTAGGACTATTTTCTAAAGAGTGGCAAGACAAGAGCTCTCATTCCTTATGGGCAGAAGCTACCACATAGGAGACACAATTTCTTGAAAGGTATTCAAGCATGATGTGGACTATGATGAGATCCTCAAGTCCTCTGGAGTAACATAGTCTTATTCTCCAAAGGACTGTGCTCTGTAGCCCTTGTAAGTAAGGAAGGGTGCTCTTAAGAAAGCCAAGAAACAGAAAAATCATGGGAAAACCTTCCTTACCATGTAGATCTGGGAAAGATGGGGCTTTGGTAAAGACTTTTAGCTTTCTGGGTCCTCATTGCCCATATTCCATGTATATCAGGTGATAAACCTCAAAGGGGAAGATGCCAAACCTTGTCACCCTCATAATACCAGTGAGAAACCCCTGGGTTTGAAAGAAGGGAATAGTAAGGAGGCCTCTTCTGAAATAGAGGCGTCAGGACATTAATGGTTTTCTGCCACGGGGAGGAGGGCAGGGTGCCTGAGAAGACCCCTCCCAAGATCTAGAGCCACACTCATGTCCATGATTCCAGTTGAGTCAGAGCAGCAGAGACCCTTCTACCTCAGCCTAATTGTTGTTAGGCAACATGAAAAGCTGGGCCAGGAGAGAAACTCTTACGAGGTGGCCATGAGAAAAAAAAAAAAAGATTGAAAGTTGAGTAGAATAGCATCTTGTTTCCCCACCCCATCCATAATCATAAGTAGTCATTAAACGTTTGTAGTCTGCCATACTCTTAGAGTAACCATAATAACATTCACTCCAACTACATTCTGATTGGTATAACAGAACTTCCTGACACATATACTAAAAGCCCAGCCAACAAAAGCCAAGGCACAAACACTCTGCTCATTCCCTGCTAGCTCCATATGATCTGTAGATTTCAACAAAATTACAAGGCACACAAAAGAAAAAGTGCATACAGTGAAGTAAACATTTCTGTGTTTTTGTTTGTTTTTTGTTTTTGTTTTTTAAAGAACTCAGTTGTGTCACATGATGTTCTTCTGGAAGCTGTCTTGTGAGAGGGCATGCAATGTTTTGTTGAAAACAGACACGAGAGAATGTGTGATGTTTAGAAATAATATAAATATAACCCCACAAACAGTGAGAGGAGGCTCTTGCCTTGCTAGGACATGTAATGCTTATCTGGTTTCACTTATTTGCTGGTCTTTGCTAGTCTTTGTCTTCACTTTGTAAAAAGAAATGTGCCAAAAAACTTCTTGTGGTCTTCTGATTAATATTGGCAACTTTTGCTGACTTGTGCAGATTTGGAGGAATCTCACTGTTTCTGTTGGATTGAGCCACCACTACTGATTCATGTTTGGTGTTTGCTATTGAACTGGACTGCTGGACCCTGCCAATGATGAGTGAAATTTCTCCAAGGAAATTCTTCTAAACAGGTCCATAACCCCCTTTTCCTATCAACCTTCTTTCACCCCTACCTCTGGTTGATGGGCTAGAAGGGAGGTTGAAGCATTTAAGAAATATTAAACAAACAAACAAACAAACAAACAAACAAACAAACTAGGTTTGGAAAAATCTAAGCCTAAACCACTATTATAAAGTGATGTGATTGACAGAACCAAATACAGTAGTGACACATGTTGGAACCATCAGCTAGGGTTGTCATGGTACTTACTATTAAGATACTCAAGAGCTGTAGTAGAGAACATGGTCTTTCCTGTTGGAAGGTGAGTTGTTTCAACAGAAAAATGGAGTTTAAGAAAATTGGATGACAATTTTCAGGAATGTTGGTAGACATGGTGTGAAGATATGAAGCAGAGGTTGATGTTTTGGGAGCACAAAGGTGGATGTGGTACCAAAGGGAGCTTACCCTAGTCTGGGCGGATGACTTTAAGCATTCAGAACTAATGAATTCTACTGGTCTGGTGACTGGAGTCTGTTTCTCAAGGCAAGACTTCCAGAGATTTATATGGCTCTGTGCTGGACACCAAGCACCATCCCACCCATCATGAAGCAGTCCTTGAAAATCCCTCAGCACTGAGAGGCTGAGCTCTACTAGCCCCACACTTATTAATTTGAAATATCAGATCCCACATGTTTCCCTTTGTTGCCAGAGATCCCTGTCCCTCAGCTATGTAGTCCACACCAGCTTAGAGCTTCCTCCATTTGGGAACCAAAGAGGCCCTTTATGTTCCAGTCAGTATGATGCAAAGAGAAGGGGACAGAGTTGGTAGGAGCCAATGGAAAAGGCCTCTACCAAGCGGTGATGAGGACTCAGCATGGCCACCTTCTCCTTTCCTGCTTCCCGATCCTAATGTTTCCCTAGTGCCAGACACACCCCAATGCTCAAAATAAAGTACCACATAAGCTGTTGTCCTTGGCCAATCCAGCCACTGAGGATGAGGATGCTGATGTGAAGAGGTTTTCATCAGTGCAGCGCTGTGAGGACAGAGGAGGGGAGCTGTGCTTGGGAAAGAGCCTTCCTGTGGAAACATGTGTCCTGCAATTATGCAAGGCTATATGCTACCTCCACCCCTGCCAACTAAAGACACATTTGACTCTTTCCAGTGCCTTTCTCATTACATTTTCTTCTTTCAATTGCTGGATCAAGAAATAATTTTTCTAACCCTGCTAATGATGTGGTAGTCTAGGAAATTCAGCCTCAGGAATATGGTAGAAGGCCTTGCATGTTAGTGAGGTTCTCCATGGTCCCTTCCATGTTGATGAGGTTCTCCAT